>NC_090413.1:29453765-29611978 GCF_036365525.1 Heterodontus francisci
TATCACACAGAATCACTGAATTGTTACAGTGCAGAAGGAGGCCATTCGGCCCATCATGTCCGCACCGGCTCTCTGAAAGAGCAATTCGCTCAGTTCCATTCCCCTGCCTTCTCCCTGTAACCCTGCACATTCTTCCTTTTCATATAACTGTCTCGTTGTCTTTTAAATGCTTTAATTGAACCTGCCTCCACCACACTCTCAGGCAGTGCATTCCAGACCTTAACCACTCACTGCGTGAATAAGTTTTTCCAAAGGTCACTTTTGCTTCTCTTACCAAATACTTGAATTCTGTGCCCTCTCCTTCGCGATCCTTTCATGAATGGGAACAGTTTCTCTCTAGCTACTATGTTCAGACCCCTCATGATTTTGAATACCTCTATCAGATCACCTCTCAGCCTTCTCTTCTGCAAGGAAAACAGTCCTAACCTCTCTAATCTATCTTCATAACTGAAATTTCTCATCCTTGGACCATTCTCGTGAACCTTTTCTGTACTCTCTCCAATGCCCTCACGTCTTTCCTCAAGTGCGGTGCCCAGAACTGGATGCAATACTCCAGCTGAGGCCAAACTAGTGTCTTATGCAAGTTCAACATAACTTCCTTGCTCTTGTACTCTATGCCCCTATTAATAAAGCCCAGGATTTGAGACATGAAAATAGGAGGTATGATAAGTATGTTCGCAGATGACACGAAAATTGGTGGTGTCGTAAATAGTGAGGAGGAAAGCCTTAGATTACAGGACAATGAAGATGGGCGGAGCAGTGGTAAATGGATTTAATCCTGGGAAGTGTGAGGTGATGCATTTTGGGAGAACTAACATGGCAAGGGACTATACAATGGATGGTAGGACCCTAGGAAGTACAGAAGGTCAGAGGGACCTTGGTGTACTTGTCCATAGATCACTGAAGGCAGCAGCACAGGTAGATAAGGTGGTTAGGAAGGCATATGGGATACTTTCCTTTATATTAGCCGAGGCATAGAATATAACAGTAGGGAGGTTATGATGGAGATGTATAAAACACTAGTTCGGCCACAGCTGGAGTACTGTGTACAGTTCTGGGCACCACACTATAGGAAGGATGTGATTGCACTGGAGAGGGTGCGGAGGAGATTCACCAGGATGTTGCCTGGGCTGGAGCATTTCAGCTATGAAGAGAGACTGAAAAGGCTAGCGTTGTTTTCCTTAGAACAGAGAAGGCTGAGGGGGGACATGATTGAGGTATACAAAATTATGAGGGGCATTGATAGGGTAGATAGGAAGAGACTTTTTCCCTCAGCGGAGGTGTCAATAACCAGGGGGCATAGATTTAAGGTAAGGGGCAGGAGCTTTCGAGGGGATTTGAGGAAAAAAATTTTCACCCAGAGGGTGGCTGGAATCTGGAACACACTGCTTGAAGAGGTGGTAGAGGCAGGAACCCTCACAACATTTAAGAAGTATTTAAATGAGCACGTGTAATGCCATAGCATACAAGGCTATGGGCCAAGTGCTAGAAATTGGGACTAGAATAGTTAGGTGCTTGATGGCTAGCACGGACATGATGGGTCGAAGGGCCTGTTTATGTGCTGTATGACTCTATGACTCTACTGTATGCTTTATTAACTGCTCTCTCAACCTGTCCTACCATCTTTAATGCCTTATGCACAGAAGCACCTAGGTCCCTCTGCTCCTGCACCCCCTTTAGAATTGTGCCCTTTATTCTCTATTATCTCCATGTTCTTCCTACCAAAATGAATCACCTCACATTTCTTTGCATTGAATTTCATCTGCCACCTATCTGCCCATTCCACCAACCTATCTATGTCCTTCTGATGTTCTACGTTATCCTCCTCACAGTTCACAATGCTTCCAAGTTTCATATCATCCGCAAATTTTGAAATCGTGCCCTGTACACCAAGGTTTAGGTCATTGATATATATGAGGAAAAGCAAGGGTCCCAACACTGATCCCTGAGGAGCTCCACTACAAACCTTCCTCCAGCCTGAAAAACATCCATTAACCACTACTCTTTGTTTCCTGTCACTCAGCCAATTTCGTATCCATGTTGCTACCATCCCTTTTATTCCATGAGCTACGAGTTTGCTCACAAGTCTGTTGTGTGGCACTGTATCAAACACCTTTTGAAAATCCACGTACACCACATCAACAGCATTGCCCTCATTAATCCTCTTTTACCTCCCCAAAAAACTCTAGCAAGTTAGTTGACCATGATTTTCCCATATGAAATCCATACTGTCTTTGCTTAATTAAATCGCATTTGTCCATGTGACTATTGATTTTGTCCCGAATTATTTTTTCCAGAGGTTTTCCCACCACCGACATTAAACTGACTGGCCTGTAGTTGCTGGGCTTATCTTTACACCGTTTTTTGAACAAGGGTGTAACGTTTGCAATTCTCTAGTCCTCTGGCACTACCCCTGAGTCTAAAGACGACTGAAAAATTATGGCCAGTGCCTCTGCAATTTCCACCCTCACTTCCATCAGGATGCATCTCATCTGGCCTTGGTGCTTTTTCCGCTAAGTTCAGACAGCCTATCTAATACTTCCTCTTGATCAATTTTAAACCCCTCCAGTGTCTGACCAACCTCCTCTTTCAACATTGCCTGGGTTGCATCTTCTTCCTTGGTAAAGATAGATGCAAAATATTCATTTAAAACCTCAGCTACGCCCTCTGCCTCCATGTGTAAATCCCCTTTCTGGTCTCTAATCGGCCCCACTCCTCCTTTTACCACCTTTTTTACTATTTATATGCCTATACAAAACTTTGGGATTTCCTTTAATGCTAGCTGCCTGTCTCTTCTCATGCTTTCTCTTTGCTTCATTTATTTGCTTTTTCACTTCCCCTCTGTTGGTCCCAACACGTTGGGACCTGTGGGAGGTCCGTGACGCTTCCAGCGTTCCGGACGACTACATCTGCAGTCACAATGTTGGGGGTTTACTACAGGCCTCCCAACAGCCAGCGGGAGGTAGAGGAGCAGATATGTAGACAGATTTTGGAAAGATGTAAAGGTAACAGGGTTGTAGTGGTGGGTGACTTTAACTTCCCCTATATTGACTGGGACTCACTTAGTGCTAGGGGCTTCGATGGGGCAGAATTTGTAAGGAGCATCCAGGAGGGCTTCTTGAAACAATATGTAGATAGTCCAACTGGGGATGGGGCCGTACTGGACCTGGTATTGGGGAATGAGCCTGGCCAGGTGGTCGAACTTTCAGTAGGGGAGCATTTCGGGAACAGTGACCATAATTCCATAAGTTTTAAGGTACTTGTGGATAAGGATAAGAGTAGTCCTCGGGTGAAGGTGCTAAATTGGGGGAAGGCTAATTATAACAATATTAGGCAGGAACTGAGGATTTAGATTGGGGGCGGCTATTTGAGGGTAAATCAACATCTGACATGTGGGAGTCATTCAAATGTCAGTTGATTAGAATCCAGGATCAGCATGTTCCTGTGAGGAAGAAGGATAAGTTTGGCAAGTTTCGGGAACCTTGGATAACATGGGATATTGTGAGCCTCGTCAAAAAGAAAAAGGAAGCATTCGTAAGGGCTGGAAGGCTGGGAACAGACAAATCCCTTGAGGAATATAAAGACAGTAGGAAGGAACTTAAGCAAGGAGTCAGGAGGGCTAAAAGGGGTCATGAAAAGTCATTGGCAAACAGGATTAAGGAAAATCCCAAGGCTTTTTATACATATATAAAGAGCAAGAGGGTAACCAGGGAAAGGGTTGGCCCACTCAAGGACAGAGAAGGGAATCTATGTATGGAGCCAGAGGAAATGGGCGAGGTACTAAATGAGTACTTTGCATCAGTATTCACCAAGGAGAAGGACTTGGTGGATGATGAGCCTAGGGAAGGGAGTGTCGATAGTCTCAGTCATCTCATTATCAAAAAGGAGGAGGTGTTGGGTGTCTTGCAAAGCATTAAGGTAGATAAGTCCCCAGGGCCTGATGGGATCTACCCTAGAATACTGAGGGAGGCAAGGGAAGAAATTGTTGGGGCCTTGACAGAAATCTTTGCATCCTCATTGGCTACAGGTGAGGGCCCAGAGGACTGGAGAATAGCCAATGTTGTTCCTTTGTTGAAGAAGGGTAGCAAGGATAATCCAGGAAATTATAGGCCGGTGAGCCTTACGTCAGTGGTAGAGAAATTATTAGAGAGGATTCTTCGGGACAGGATTTACTCCCATTTGGAAACAAATGGACTTATGAGCAAGATGCAGCATGGTTTTGTGAAGTGGAGGTCGTGTCTCACTAATTTGATTGAGTTTTTTGAAGAAGTAACGAAGATGATTGATGAAGGAAGGGCAGTGGATGTGTGCGTGCTAAAGAGGGGTAGGGGCGCGCGCGCGAGAGAGGGATGTGTGTGTGTGTGTGTGTGTGTGTGTGTGTGTGTGTGAGAGAGAGAGGGAGGGATGTGTGTGTGTGAGAGAGAGAGGGAGGGATGTGTGTGTGTGAGAGAGAGAGGGAGGGATGTGTGTGTGTGAGAGAGAGAGGGAGGGATGTGTGTGTGTGAGAGAGAGAGGGAGGGATGTGTGTGTGTGTGAGAGAGAGGGAGGGATGTGTGTGTGTGTGAGAGAGAGAGAGAGGGATGTGTGTGTGTGAGAGAGGGAGGGATGTGTGTGTGTGAGAGAGGGAGGGATGTGTGTGTGTGAGAGAGGGAGGGATGTGTGTGTGTGAGAGAGGGAGGGATGTGTGTGTGTGTGAGAGGGAGGGATGTGTGTGTGTGTGAGAGAGAGGGATGTGTGTGTGTGAGAGAGAGAGGGATGTGTGTGTGTGAGAGAGAGAGGGATGTGTGTGTGTGAGAGAGAGAGGGATGTGTGTGTGTGAGAGAGAGAGGGATGTGTGTGTGTGAGAGAGAGAGGGATGTGTGTGTGTGAGAGAGAGGGGGATGTGTGTGTGTGAGAGAGAGGGGGATGTGTGTGTGTGAGAGAGAGAGGGATGTGTGTGTGTGAGAGAGAGAGGGATGTGTGTGTGTGAGAGAGAGAGGGATGTGTGTGTGTGAGAGAGAGAGGGATGTGTGTGTGTGAGAGAGAGAGGGATGTGTGTGTGTGAGAGAGAGAGGGATGTGTGTGTGTGAGAGAGAGAGGGATGTGTGTGTGTGAGAGAGAGAGGGATGTGTGTGTGTGAGAGAGAGAGGGATGTGTGTGTGTGAGAGAGAGAGGGATGTGTGTGTGTGAGAGAGAGAGGGATGTGTGTGTGTGAGAGAGAGAGGGATGTGTGTGTGTGAGAGAGAGAGGGATGTGTGTGTGTGAGAGAGAGAGGGATGTGTGTGTGTGAGAGAGAGAGGGATGTGTGTGTGTGAGAGAGAGAGGGATGTGTGTGTGTGAGAGAGAGAGGGATGTGTGTGTGTGAGAGAGAGAGGGATGTGTGTGTGTGAGAGAGAGAGGGATGTGTGTGTGTGAGAGAGAGAGGGATGTGTGTGTGTGAGAGAGAGAGGGATGTGTGTGTGTGAGAGAGAGAGGGATGTGTGTGTGTGAGAGAGAGAGGGATGTGTGTGTGTGAGAGAGAGAGGGATGTGTGTGTGTGAGAGAGAGAGGGATGTGTGTGTGTGAGAGAGAGAGGGATGTGTGTGTGTGAGAGAGAGAGGGATGTGTGTGTGTGAGAGAGAGAGGGATGTGTGTGTGTGAGAGAGAGAGGGATGTGTGTGTGTGAGAGAGAGAGGGATGTGTGTGTGTGAGAGAGAGAGGGATGTGTGTGTGTGAGAGAGAGAGGGATGTGTGTGTGTGAGAGAGAGAGGGATGTGTGTGTGTGAGAGAGAGGGGGATGTGTGTGTGTGAGAGAGAGGGGGATGTGTGTGTGTGAGAGAGAGGGGGATGTGTGTGTGTGAGAGAGAGGGGGATGTGTGTGTGTGAGAGAGAGGGGGATGTGTGTGTGTGAGAGAGAGGGGGATGTGTGTGTGTGAGAGAGAGGGGGATGTGTGTGTGTGAGAGAGAGGGGGATGTGTGTGTGTGAGAGAGAGGGGGATGTGTGTGTGTGAGAGAGAGGGGGATGTGTGTGTGTGAGAGAGAGGGGGATGTGTGTGTGTGAGAGAGAGGGGGATGTGTGTGTGTGAGAGAGAGGGGGATGTGTGTGTGTGAGAGAGAGGGGGATGTGTGTGTGTGAGAGAGAGGGGGATGTGTGTGTGTGAGAGAGAGGGGGATGTGTGTGTGTGAGAGAGAGGGGGATGTGTGTGTGTGAGAGAGAGGGGGATGTGTGTGTGTGAGAGAGAGGGGGATGTGTGTGTGAGAGAGAGAGGGGGATGTGTGTGTGTGAGAGAGAGGGGGATGTGTGTGTGTGAGAGAGAGGGGGATGTGTGTGTGTGAGAGAGAGGGGGATGTGTGTGTGTGAGAGAGAGGGGGATGTGTGTGTGTGAGAGAGAGGGGGATGTGTGTGTGTGAGAGAGAGGGGGATGTGTGTGTGAGAGAGAGGGGGATGTGTGTGTGTGAGAGAGAGGGGGATGTGTGTGTGTGAGAGAGAGGGGGATGTGTGTGTGTGAGAGAGAGGGGGATGTGTGTGTGTGAGAGAGAGGGGGATGTGTGTGTGTGAGAGAGAGGGGGATGTGTGTGTGTGAGAGAGAGGGGGATGTGTGTGTGTGAGAGAGAGGGGGATGTGTGTGTGTGAGAGAGAGGGGGATGTGTGTGTGTGAGAGAGAGGGGGATGTGTGTGTGTGAGAGAGAGGGGGATGTGTGTGTGTGAGAGAGAGGGGGATGTGTGTGTGTGAGAGAGAGGGGGATGTGTGTGTGTGAGAGAGAGGGGGATGTGTGTGTGTGAGAGAGAGGGGGATGTGTGTGTGTGAGAGAGAGGGGGATGTGTGTGTGTGAGAGAGAGGGGGATGTGTGTGTGTGAGAGAGAGGGGGATGTGTGTGTGTGAGAGAGAGGGGGATGTGTGTGTGTGAGAGAGAGGGGGATGTGTGTGTGTGAGAGAGAGGGGGATGTGTGTGTGTGTGAGAGAGAGGGGGATGTGTGTGTGTGTGAGAGAGAGGGGGATGTGTGTGTGTGTGAGAGAGAGGGGGATGTGTGTGTGTGTGAGAGAGAGGGGGATGTGTGTGTGTGTGAGAGAGAGGGGGATGTGTGTGTGTGTGAGAGAGAGAGGGATGTGTGTGTGTGTGAGAGAGAGGGATGTGTGTGTGTGTGAGAGAGAGAGGGATGTGTGTGTGTGTGAGAGAGAGAGGGATGTGTGTGTGTGTGAGAGAGAGAGGGATGTGTGTGTGTGTGAGAGAGAGAGGGATGTGTGTGTGTGTGAGAGAGAGAGGGATGTGTGTGTGTGTGAGAGAGAGAGGGCTGTGTGTGTGTGAGAGAGAGAGGGCTGTGTGTGTGTGAGAGAGAGAGGGCTGTGTGTGTGTGAGAGAGAGAGGGCTGTGTGTGTGTGAGAGAGAGAGGGCTGTGTGTGTGTGAGAGAGAGAGGGCTGTGTGTGTGTGAGAGAGAGAGGGCTGTGTGTGTGTGAGAGAGAGAGGGCTGTGTGTGTGTGAGAGAGAGAGGGCTGTGTGTGTGTGAGAGAGAGAGGGCTGTGTGTGTGTGAGAGAGAGAGGGCTGTGTGTGTGTGAGAGAGAGAGGGCTGTGTGTGTGTGAGAGAGAGAGGGCTGTGTGTGTGTGAGAGAGAGAGGGCTGTGTGTGTGTGAGAGAGAGAGGGCTGTGTGTGTGTGAGAGAGAGAGGGCTGTGTGTGTGTGAGAGAGAGAGGGCTGTGTGTGTGTGAGAGAGAGAGGGCTGTGTGTGTGTGAGAGAGAGAGGGCTGTGTGTGTGTGAGAGAGAGAGGGCTGTGTGTGTGTGAGAGAGAGAGGGCTGTGTGTGTGTGAGAGAGAGAGGGCTGTGTGTGTGTGAGAGAGAGAGGGCTGTGTGTGTGTGAGAGAGAGAGGGCTGTGTGTGTGTGAGAGAGAGAGGGCTGTGTGTGTGTGTGTGTGTGTGTGTGTGAGAGAGAGAGGGATGTGTGTGTGAGAGAGAGAGGGATGTGTGTGTGTGTGAGAGAGGGATGTGTGTGTGTGTGAGAGAGGGATGTGTGTGTGTGTGAGAGAGGGATGTGTGTGTGTGTGAGAGAGGGATGTGTGTGTGTGTGAGAGAGGGATGTGTGTGTGTGTGAGAGAGAGGGATGTGTGTGTGTGTGAGAGAGAGGGATGTGTGTGTGTGTGTGAGAGAGAGAGGGGTGTGTGTGTGTGAGAGAGAGGGATGTGTGTGTGTGTGAGAGAGAGAGGGGTGTGTGTGTGTGAGAGAGAGAGGGGTGTGTGTGTGTGAGAGGGTGTTTTTTGTGTGAGAGAGAGAGTGCGAGGGAGCTGGAGTGTGTGTGTGTCTCCGATGCCAAGTGTGCATCTGGTAATTTTAAAAAATGATGACCTTTCCCTCATTACTGATGCATTTCCCTCACAGTGCTCCAGCCTCTACAACCCTCCCTATCTCTGTAACCACCTCCTCCAGCCCCTACAGCCCTCCCTATCTCTGTAACCACCTCCTCCAGCCCCTACAGCCCTCCCTATCTCTGTAACCACCTCCTCCAGCCCCTACAACCCTCCCTATCTCTGTAACCACCTCCTACAACCCTCCCTATCTGTAACCACCTCCTCCAGCCCCTACAACCCTCCCTATCTCTGTAACCACCTCCTCTAGCCCCTACAACCCTCCCTATCTCAGTAACCACCTCCTTCAGCCTCTACAACCCTCCCTATCTCTGTAACCACCTCCTCCAGCCACTACATCCCTCCCTATCTCTGTAACCACCTCCTTCAGCCCCTAGAACCCTCCCTATCTCTGTAACTACCTCCTCCAGCCCACACAACCCTCCCCATCTTTGTAACCACCTCCTTCAGCCCCTACAACCCTCCCTATCTTTGTAACCACCTCCGCCAGCCCCGACAACCCTCCCAATCTCAATAACCACCTCCGCCATCCCCTACATCCCTCCCTGTCTCGATAACCTCCTCCTCCAGCCCCTACAACCCTCCCTGTCTCAGTAACCACCTCCTCCAGCCCCTACAACCCTCCCTGTCTCTGTAACCTCCTCCTCCAGCCCCTAAACCCTCCCTATCTCTGTAACCTCCTCCTCCAGCCCCTACAACCCTCCCTATCTCTGTAACCTCCTCCTCCAGCCCCTACAACCCTCCCTATCTCTGTAACCTCCTCCTCCAGCCCCTACAACCCTCCCTATCTCAGTAACCACCTCCTCCAGCCTCTACAACCCTCTATCTCTGTAACTTCATCCAGCCCCTACAATCCTCCCCATCTCTGTAACCTCCTCCAGCCCCTACAACCCTCACTATCTCTGTAACCTCCTCCAGCCCCTACAACCCTCACTATCTCTGTAACCTCCTCCAGCCCCTACAACACTCCCTTTTCCCTGTAATCTCATCTAGCCCCTACAACCCTATCTCTGTAACTTCCTCCAGCCCTTACAACCTGGGCAGGTGGTTGATGTGTCAGTGGGGGAGCACTTTGGGACCAGTGACCATAACTCTATTAGCTTCAAGATAGTTATGGAAAAGGATAGGACTGGTTCTCAGGTTGAATTCCTCAATTGGGGGAAGGCTAATTTCGATGGCATCAGACAGGAACTCTCAAAAGTTGAATGGGAGAGGCTGTTTACAGGTAAAGGGACGTCTGGCAAGTGGGATGCTTTTAAAAGTGAGATAGGACGAGTTCAGGGCCGGCATGTTCCTGTTAGATGGAAGGGCAAGGCTGGCAAGTTTAGGGAACCTTGGTTGACGAGGGATATTGAGGGCCCGGTCAGGACAAAGAAGGAGGCATATGTCAGGTATAGGCAGCTGAGATCGAGCTGAGTCCCTGGAGGAGTATAGGGGATGTAGGACTACACTTCAGAAGGAAATTAGGAGGGCGAAAAGGAGCCATGAGATTTTCCTGGCAGATAAGATAAAGGAGAATCCTAAAAGATTCTCTAAGTATATTAAGAGTAAAAGGGTAGCCAGGGACAGAGTAGGTCCCCTTAAAGATCAGTGTGGAGCCATGGGAAATGGGCGTGGTCTTAAATGAATACTTCTGGTCTGTATTTACCATGGAGAAGGTCATAGAAGCTAGTGAGTTCAAGGGAGGGAACAGCGATATCCTGGAGCATATCAACATTACAAAGGAGGAGGTGTTGGAGGTTTTGAAGTGCATTAAGGTGGATAAATCCCCAGGGCCTGACCAGGTGTATCCTCGGATGCAATGGGAAGCAAGGGAGGAGATTGCTGGGGCCCTGGCAGAGATTTTTGTATCATCGTTCGCCACGGGTGAGGTACCAGAAGACTGGAGGATAGCTAATGTGCCTTTATTTAAGAAGGGCAGCAGGGATAAGCCAGGGAACTACAGGCCGGTGAGCCTTACATCAGTGGTGGGAAAGTTATTGGAAGGGATTCTGAGAGACAGGATTTATATGCATTTGGAAAAGCATGGTCTGATTAGGGATAGTCAGCATGGCTTTGTGCGTGGGAAATCATGTCTCACGAATTTGAGTGAGTTTTTTGAGGAGGTGACCGAGGATTGACGAAGGCAGGACGTCGTCTCCATGGACTTTAGCAAGGCCTTTGACAAGATCCCGCATGGTAGGCTGGCCCAGAAGGTTCGAACACATGGGATCCAGGGTGAGCTAGCAAACTGGATACAAAATTGGCTTGGTGATAGGAGGCAGAGGGTGGTAGTGGAGGGTTGTTTTTCAGATTGGAGGCCGGTGACCAGTGGTGTGCCGCAGGGATCGGTGCTGGGCTCTCTGTTGTTTGTCATATATTAATGACTTGGATGTGAATGTAAGGGGCATGATTAGTAAGTTTGCAGATGACACCAAAATTGGTGGTATAGTGGACAGTGAAGTAGATTGTCTAAGGTTACAACAGGATATAGATCAACTGGGAAAGTGGGTAAGGGATTGGCAAATGGAATTTAATGCAGACAAGTGTGAAGTGATGCATTTTGGGAAGTTAAACCAGGGCAGGACATATACAGTGAATGGCAGGGCCCTGGGGAGTGTTGTTGAGCAGAGAGACCTTGGGGTGCAAGTACATAGTTCCTTGAAAGTGGCAACACAAGTAGACAGGGTGGTGAAGAATGCGTATGGCATGCTTGCCTTCATCGGCCGAGGCATTGAGTACAAGAGTTGGGATGTCATGTTACAGTTGTATATAATGTTGGTTAGGCCACATTTGGAGTACTGTGTGCAGTTCTGGTTGCCGCACTACAGGAAAGATGTGATTAAGCTAGAGAGGGTGCAGAAAAGATTGACAAGGATGTTGCCTGGTTTGGAGGGCTTGAGTTATAAAGAGAGATTGGATAAGCTGGGTCTGTTTTCCCTGCAGCGAAGGAGGCTGAGAGGGGACATGATAGAGGTATATAAAATTATGAGAGGCATAGATAGGGTAGATAGCCAGAGTCTGTTTCCCATGGTAGAGGTGACTAAAACTAGAGGGCATAGATTAAGGTGAGAGGGAGGAGGTTTAAAGAGGATCAAAGGGGTAAATTTTTCACACAAAGAATAGTGGGTATCTGGAATGAGCTGCCTGGTGGAGGCTGGAACAGTAGCGACATTTAAGAGGCATCTGGACAGGTACTTGAATGAGCAAGGCATAGAGGGATATGGAATTAATGCAGGCAGGTGGGATTAGTATAGATAGGCATTAAGGTCAGCATGGACGTGGTGGGCAGAAGGGCCTGTTTCTCTGCTGTACGACTCTGTGACTAAGACTATAACCCTGCCTATCTCTGGGACCTCCTCCAGCCCCTGCACCCCTCCCTATCTCTGTAACCTCCTCCAATCCCTACACCCTTCCCTATCTCTGTAACCTCCTCCAGCCCAACAACCCTCCCTATCTCTGTAACCTCTGCCAGCCCAACGACCTCCCTATCTCTGTGACCTCCTCTAGCCCTACAACCTCCCTTTCTCTCTAACCTCCACCAGCCCAACAACACTCCCTATCTCTGTAACCTCCTCCAGCCCCTACAACCCTCCCTATCTCTGTAACCTCCTCCAGCCCCTACAACCCTCACTATCTCTGTAACCTCCTCCAGTGGTACCCATCTCTCTCTCGGGCCCCTCCCTCTCCAGCCTCTCGCCTGCTAGACTGTTCTTTATGTGAGTGACCATGGGCTAGTCAACTGTGGTAGTATCACAGTTGAGCCAACAAGTTTTCTGATGTTTATGCAGTGCCTTTTTTAATCAGACTATCACTGTGCACTGCTCTGAACAGCAGTCCTAATCCACTGGCACTAAAACCAATAAAACACCCCTACCAATCAACCAACTCACCACAGACCAGGGACTAAACTTGGGAATTCCCACAGGAGCTGTGTCTTCCCCCTCCCTCCACCACACCCCGGTCTCTCCCACTGGGCTGTGTGCGCCCTCCTCTTTACCCCGCCCCCGCCGGGCTGTGCATCCTCCTCTCTCTTCCCCCCCGGGCTGTGCTCTTTCCTGTCTTTCCCCCTGGGCTCTGCTCTCTTCTCTCTCTTCCCCAGGGCTATGCGCTCTCCTGTCTCTTCCCCCCCAGGATGTGTGTGCCCTCCTGTCTCCCCCCTGGACCTTACACACAGTACTACCTTTTGCTCTGCTGGGAGGAAAAGGGAAGTTGAGTAAATAAGTGTAAAAATTTGAAAAGCCTGCCTGTGCTGGGAGTCCGGGACGTCAATCAGGGAAACGTGCATCCGGACTCCACAGACTCTGAGTCTGCACAGTGAGCATCTCTATGACGTCATTGTGCTAATGCTGCAGCTTCCTTCCATTCCATCCATCCAAAAATGGTAAGTACAGTGAGTGCAGTATGGATGGAAAATGAATGCTGTCGACTGGAGAAAGTGAACTTTCCGGTGGTCTGGTTGGGTCGGTCGCGGGTCCGATCTGGTTCTGTCGGGTTCGGGTTGGGTTTTTTTTTCCCAGACATGAGCAGGCCTTTAGCAGACGAGACCTGTACAAGATGGACGGGCTACATCTTAGCAGAACTGGCACGAATATCCTCGCAGGGAGATTTGCTAATGCTGTTGGGGAGGGTTTAAACTAAATTGTCAGGGAGATGGGAACCTGAGAGGAAGCTCAGACTGGAGGGAAGCAAAACTGGTAACTTGTCTGGGGTGTGGGAACCAGGAGCAAGTATCAGAGAGAGGAATAACAAGGTGTACAGAATACTGGGGGCGAGAGATACCACGAGAGTAGGGAATAGTATGTTATTAGGTGGGGTCAGAGTAAAGGAGTAAGTAATAAAGTCTGAATCAGGGTTAATGTATCTGTATGTGAATGTACAGAGTGTGGTTAATAAGACTGGTGTGGTACAGGTGCAGATTGCCATGTGGAAATATGATATTGTGGCCATAACAGAGACCTGGCTCAAAGAAGGGCAGGACTCGGTATTAAATATTCCTGGATACAAAGAGTTCAGGAAAGATAGGAGAGGGGAAAAAGGGGGAGGGGTGGTGGTATTTATTCAGGGGAGCATTGCAGTGCTGGAGGAAAAGGATGTCCCAGAGGGGTCGAGGACAGAATCAATTTGGCTAGAGCAGTTACATTGCTCAGTGTTGTCTATTGGCCACCAGCTAATGGGAAGGACATAAAGGAACAAATTTGCAAGGAAATTTCAGAGAGGTGCAAAAATTATAGGATAGTTATAATGGGGGACTTTAATTATTCAAACATAGACTGGGATAATAGTAGTGTAAAGGGCAGTGAGGAGCAAGAGTTCCTAGAGTGTGTCCAGGAAAATTTTCTACAACAGTATGTTGCTAGTCCAATGAGAAAGGAGGCACTGCTAGATCTGGTTCTTGGGAATGAGGTGGGCCAAGTGGATCAAGAATCAGTAGGAGAGCATTTAGGAGATAATGATTATTGTATCATAAAGTTTAGGCTGACTATGGAAAAGGACAAAGAACAATCCAGGGTAAGAATAATTAACTGGAGGAAGGCCAACTTCAATGGGGTAAGTATGGAGCTGGGGCAAATAAATTGGAGTCAAAAGCTGGCAGGAAAACCAGTAAATGAACAGTGGGCTATCTTAGCGTCATAGAGAGATACAGCACTGAAACAGGCCTTTCGGCCCACCGAGTCTGTTCCGACCAAAAACCACCCATTTATACTAATCCTACATTAATCCCATATTCCCTACCACATCCCTACCACCTACCTACATGAGGGGCAATTTACAATGGCCAATCTACCTATCAACCTGCAAGTCTTGGGCTGTGGGAGGAAACCGGAGCACCCGGTGGAAACCCACGCGGTCACAGGGAGAACTTGCAAACTCCGCACAGGTAGTACCCAAAACCGAACCCGGGTCACTGGAGCTGTGAGGCTGTGGTGCTAACCACTGCGCCACCCCATCTTCAAGAACAGGTAGTTCGGGCACAGTCAAGGTATGCTCCCTTGAAGGGGAAAAGTAGAGCAAACAAATCCAGAGCTCCCTGGATGACAAAAGAGGTAGAGATTAAGATAAAGAAGAAAAAGTGTGCTCATGACAGATGCCAGGTAGAAAATACTATTGAGAACCAGGCTGAATATAGAAGGTCTAGAGGGGAAGTGAAAAAGCAAATAAGAGAAGCAAAGAGAGAGCATGAGAAGAGACTGGCAGCTAGCATTAAAGGAAATCCCAAAGTTTTCTATGGGCATATAAATAGTAAAAAGGTGGTAAAAGGAGGAGTGGGGCCGATTAATGACCATAAAGGGGATTTACACATGGAGGCAGAGGGCATAGCTGAGGTATTAAATGAATACTTTGCATCTGTCTTTACCAAGGAAGAAGATGCAACCCAGGCAATGTTGAAAGAGGAGGTAAGTCAGGCACGAGAGGGGCTTAAAATTGATCAAGAGGAAGTATTAGATAGGCTGTCTGTACTTAAAGTGGATAAAGCACCAGGGCCGGATGAGATGCATCCAAGGATACTGAGGGAAGTGAGGATGGAAATCACAGAGGCACTGGCCATAATTTTTCGGTCTTTAGACTTGGGGGTGGGGGGGGGGGGGGGGGGGTGGTGGTGGCAGAGGACTGGAGATTTGCAAACGTTACACCCTTGTTCAAAAAAAGGTGTAAAGATAAGCCCAGCAACTACAGGCCAGTCAGTTTAACTTTGGTGGTGGGAAAACCTCTGCAAAAAATAATTCTGGACAAAATCAATCGTCACATGGACAAATGGGGTTTAATTAAGGAAAACCAGCATGAACTTCTTAAGGAAAAATCATGTTTAACTAACTTACTGGAGTTTTTTGAGGAGGTAACAGAGAAGGTTGATGAGGGCAATGCTGTTGATGTGGTGGACATGGACTTTCAAAAGGCATTTGATACAGTGCCACACAACAGACTTGTGAGCTCATGGAATAAAAGGGATGGTAGCAACATGGATACAAAATTGGCTGAGGATGTTTTTCGGGCTGCAGGAAGGTTTGTACTGGAGTTCCCCAGGGATCAGTGTTGGGACCCTTGCTTTTCCTGATATATATTAATGACCTAGACCGGCGCAGTGGTTAGCACCGCAGCCTCACAGCTCCAACGACCCGGGTTCAATTCTGGGTACTGCCTGTGTGGAGTTTGCAAGTTCTCCCTGTGTCTGCGTGGGTTTCCTCCGGGTGCTCCGGTTTCCTCCCACATGCCAAAGACTTGCAGGTTGATAGGTAAATTGGCCATTATAAATTGCCCCTAGTATAGGTAGGTGGTAGGGAAATATAGGGACAGGTGGGGATGTGGTAGGAATATGGAATTAGTGTAGGATTAGTATAAATGGGTGGTTGATGGTCGGCACAGACTCGGTGGGCCGAAGGGCCTGTTTCAGTGCTGTATCACTAAACTAAACCTTGGTGTACAGGGCACGATTTCAAAGTTTGCAGATGATATGAAACTTGAAAGCATTATGAGCTGTGAGGATAGTGCAGAACTTCAAAAGGACATGGACAAGTTGATGGAATGGGCAGACAGGTGGCAGTTGAAGTTCAATGCAGAGAAATGTGAAGTGATTCATTTTTATAGGAAGAAGATGGAGTGACAATATAGAATAAAGGGTACAATTCGAAAGGGGATGCAGGAGCAGAGAGACCTAGATGTATATGTGCATATGTCACTGAAGGTGGCAGGACAGATTGAGAGAGCAGTTAATAAAGCATATAGTATTCTGGGCTTTATTAATAGGGGCATAGAGTACAAGAGCAAGGAAGTTATGTTGAGTATTGCATCCAATTCTGGGCGCCACACTTTAGGAAAGACGTGAGGGCATTGGAGAGAGTACTGAAATGATTCATGAGAATGGTTCCAGGGATGAGGAATTTCAGTCATGAAGATAGATTGGAGAAGTGAGGACTGTTTTCCTTGGAGAAGAGAAAGCTGAAAGGTGATTTGATCGAGGTATTGAAAATCATGAGGGGTCTGGACAGAGTAGATAGAGAGAAACTGTTCCCACTTGTGAAAGGATCGAGAACGAGAGGGCAAAGATTTAAAGTATTTGGTAAGAGAAGCAGAAGCGACATGAGGAAAAACTTTTTCACACAGTGAGTGGTTAAGGTCTGGCATGCACTGCCTGAGAACGTGGTGGAGGCAGGTTCAATTGAAGCATTCAAAAGGGAATTAGACAGTTACATGAAAAGGAAGAAGGTGCAGGGTTACAGGGAGAAGGTGGGGGAATGGAACTGAGGGCATTGCTCTTTCAGAGAGCCAGTGTGGACACAATGGGCCGAATGGCTTCCTTCTGTGATTCTATGAAGGATTACAGTTACATAGATAGAATGGAGACTCTTGGGCTGCTCTTGTTAAAGCAGAGAAGGCGAAGAGGGGATATGTTGGAAGGGTTCAAAATCATGATGGGTTTTGACCTTTAAGGAGAAATTGTTCCCAGTGCTTGAAGGGTTGATGACCAGAGGGCACAGATTTAAGGTGATTGGCAAAAGAACCAGAGGTGGCCTGAGGAAAAATATTATTATGCAACAATTGGTTAGGATTTAGAATATATTGTGGAACAGATTCAGTAGTAGCCTTCTAATTCTGGGATTAGTTTTGTATCTCTCCTGTGCTTTACTACAGTAATTCTGGGATTAGTTTTGTATCTCTCCTGTGCTGTACTACACTAATTCTGGGATTAGTTTTGTATCTCTCCTGTGCTGTCCTGCACTAATTCTGGGATTAGTTTTGTATCTCTCCTGTGCTGTACGACACTAATTCTGGGATTAGTTTTGTATCTCTCCTGTGCTGTACTACACTAATTCTGGGATTAGTTTTGTATCTCTCCTGTGCTGCACAACACTAATTCTGGGATTAGTTTTGTATCTCTCCTGTACTTTACTATACTAATTCTTGGATTAGTTTTGTATCTCTCCTGTGCTGTACTACACTAATTCTGGGATTAGTTTTGTATCTCTCCTGTGCTGCACAACACTAATTCTGGGATTAGTTTTGTATCTCTCCTGTGCTTTACTACACTAATTCTTGGAGTGGTTTTGTATCTCTCCTGTGCTGTACTACACTAATTCTGGGATTAGTTTTGTATCTCTCCTGTGCTTTACGACACTAATTCTGGGATTAGTTTTGTATCTCTCCTGTGCTGTACTACACTACTTCTTGGATTAGTTTTGTATCTCTCCTGTGCTGTACTACACTAATTCTGGGATTAGTTTTGTATCTCTCCTGTGCTGTACTACACTACTTCTTGGATTAGTTTTGTATCTCTCCTGTGCTGTACTACACTAATTCTGGGATTAGTTTTGTATCTCTCCTGTGCTGCACAACACTAATTCTGGGATTAGTTTTGTATATCTCCTGTGCTGTACTACACTAATTCTGGGATTAGTTTTGTATCTCTCCTGTGCTGGACGACACTAATTCTGGGATTAGTTTTGTATCTCTCCTGTGCTGGACGACACTAATTCTGGGATTAGTTTTGTATCTCTCCTGTGCTGGACGACACTAATTCTGGGATTAGTTTTGTATCTCTCCTGTGCTTTACTACACTAATTCTGGGATTAGTTTTGTATCTCTCCTGTGCTGTACTACACTACTTCTTGGATTAGTTTTGTATCTCTCCTGTGCTGTACTACACTAATTCTTGTATTAGTTTTGTATCTCTCCTGTGCTTTACTACACTAATTCTGGGATTAGTTTTGTATCTCTCCTGTGCTGTACTACACTAATTCTGGGATTAGTTTTGTATCTCTCCTGTGCTGTACTACACTAATTCTTGGATTAGTTTTGTATCTCTCCTGTGCTTTACTACACTAATTCTGGGATTAGTTTTGTATCTCTCCTGTGCTGTACTACACTAATTCTTGGATTAGTTTTGTATCTCTCCTGTGCTTTACTGCACTAATTCTGGGATTAGTTTTGTATCTCTCCTGTGCTGTACTACACTAATTCTTGGATTAGTTTTGTATCTCTCCTGTGCTTTACTACACTAATTCTGGGATTAGTTTTGTATCTCTCCTGTGCTTTACTACACTAATTCTTGGATTAGTTTTGTATCTCTCCTGTGCTGTACGACACTAATTCTGGGATTAGTTTTGTTTCTCTCCTGTGCTTTACTACACTAATTCTGGGATTAGTTTTGTTTCTCTCCTGTGCTTTACTACACTAATTCTGGGATTAGTTTTGTATCTCTCCTGTGCTGTACTACACTAATTCTGGGATTAGTTTTGTATCTCTCCTGTGCTGTACTACACTAATTCTGGGATTAGTTTTGTATCTCTCCTGTGCTGTACTACACTAATTCTGGGATTAGTTTTGTATCTCTCCTGTGCTGTACTACACTAATTCTGGGATTAGTTTTGTATCTCTCCTGTGCTGAACTGGACTAATTCTTGGATTAGTTTTGTATCTCTCCTGTGCTGTACTGCACGAATTCTTGGATTAGTTTTGTATCTCTCCTGTGCTGTACGACACTAATTCTGGGATTAGTTTTGTATCTCTCCTGTGCTTTACTACACTAATTCTGGGATTAGTTTTGTAACTCTCCTGTACTTTACTATACTAATTCTTGGATTAGTTTTGTATCTCTCCTGTGCTGTACTACACTAATTCTGGGATTAGTTTTGTATCTCTCCTGTGCTGTACTACACTAATTCTGGGATTAGTTTTGTATCTCTCCTGTGCTGTACTACACTACTTCTTGGATTAGTTTTGTATCTCTCCTGTGCTGTACTACACTAATTCTGGGATTAGTTTTGTATCTCTCCTGTGCTGCACAACACTAATTCTTGGAGTGGTTTTGTATCTCTCCTGTACTTTACTATACTAATTCTTGGATTAGTTTTGTATCTCTCCTGTGCTGTACTACACTAATTCTGGGATTAGTTTTGTATCTCTCCTGTGGTGCACAACACTAATTCTGGGATTAGTTTTGTATCTCTCCTGTGCTTTACTACACTAATTCTTGGAGTGGTTTTGTATCTCTCCTGTGCTGTACTACACTAATTCTGGGATTAGTTTTGTATCTCTCCTGTGCTTTACGACACTAATTCTGGGATTAGTTTTGTATCTCTCCTGTGCTGTACTACACTACTTCTTGGATTAGTTTTGTATCTCTCCTGTGCTGTACTACACTAATTCTGGGATTAGTTTTGTATCTCTCCTGTGCTGTACTACACTACTTCTTGGATTAGTTTTGTATCTCTCCTGTGCTGTACTACACTAATTCTGGGATTAGTTTTGTATCTCTCCTGTGCTGCACAACACTAATTCTGGGATTAGTTTTGTATATCTCCTGTGCTGTACTACACTAATTCTGGGATTAGTTTTGTATCTCTCCTGTGCTGGACGACACTAATTCTGGGATTAGTTTTGTATCTCTCCTGTGCTGGACGACACTAATTCTGGGATTAGTTTTGTATCTCTCCTGTGCTGGACGACACTAATTCTGGGATTAGTTTTGTATCTCTCCTGTGCTTTACTACACTAATTCTGGGATTAGTTTTGTATCTCTCCTGTGCTGTACTACACTACTTCTTGGATTAGTTTTGTATCTCTCCTGTGCTGTACTACACTAATTCTTGGATTAGTTTTGTATCTCTCCTGTGCTTTACTACACTAATTCTGGGATTAGTTTTGTATCTCTCCTGTGCTGTACTACACTAATTCTGGGATTAGTTTTGTATCTCTCCTGTGCTGTACTACACTAATTCTTGGATGAGTTTTGTATCTCTCCTGTGCTGTACTACACTAATTCTTGGATTAGTTTTGTCTCTCTCCTGTGCTTTACTGCACTAATTCTGGGATTAGTTTTGTATCTCTCCTGTGCTGTACTACACTAATTCTTGGATTAGTTTTGTATCTCTCCTGTGCTTTACTACACTAATTCTGGGATTAGTTTTGTATCTCTCCTGTGCTTTACTACACTAATTCTTGGATTAGTTTTGTATCTCTCCTGTGCTGTACGACACTAATTCTGGGATTAGTTTTGTTTCTCTCCTGTGCTTTACTACACTAATTCTGGGATTAGTTTTGTTTCTCTCCTGTGCTTTACAACACTAATTCTGGGATTAGTTTTGTATCTCTCCTGTGCTGTACTACACTAATTCTGGGATTAGTTTTGTATCTCTCCTGTGCTGTACTACACTAATTCTGGGATTAGTTTTGTATCTCTCCTGTGCTGTACTACACTAATTCTGGGATTAGTTTTGTATCTCTCCTGTGCTTTACTACACTAATTCTTGGATTAGTTTTGTATCTCTCCTGTGCTGTACTACACTAATTCTGGGATTAGTTTTGTTTCTCTCCTGTGCTTTACTACACTAATTCTGGGATTAGTTTTGTATCTCTCCTGTGCTGTACTACACTAATTCTGGGATTAGTTTTGTATCTCTCCTGTGCTTTACTACACTAATTCTTGGATTAGTTTTGTATCTCTCCTGTGCTGTACTACACTAATTCTGGGATTAGTTTTGTATCTCTCCTGTGCTTTACTATACTAATTCTTGGATTAGTTTTGTATCTCTCCTGTGCTTTACTACAGTAATTCTGGTCTTAGTTTTGTATCTCTCCTGTGCTGTACTACACTAATTCTTGGATTAGTTTTGTTTCTCTCCTGTGCTGTACTACACTAATTCTGGGATTAGTTTTGTATCTCTCCTGTGCTTTACTATACTAATTCTTGGATTAGTTTTGTATCTCTCCTGTGCTTTACTACAGTAATTCTGGGCTTAGTTTTGTATCTCTCCTGTGCTGTACTACACTAATTCTGGGATTAGTTTTGTATCTCTCCTGTGCTGTACTACACTAATTCTGGGATTAGTTTTGTATCTCTCCTGTGCTTTACTACACTAATTCTTGGATTAGTTTTGTATCTCTCCTGTGCTGTACTACACTAATTCTGGGATTAGTTTTGTATCTCTCCTGTGCTGTACTACACTAATTCTGGGATTAGTTTTGTATCTCTCCTGTGCTTTACTATACTAATTCTTGGATTAGTTTTGTATCTCTCCCGTGCTGTACTTCAGTAATTCTGGGCTTAGTTTTGTATCTCTCCTGTGCTGTACTACACTAATTCTTGGATTAGTTTTGTTTCTCTCCTGTGCTGTACTACACTAATTCTGGGATTAGTTTTGTATCTCTCCTGTGCTGTACTACACTAATTCTTGGATTAGTTTTGTTTCTCTCCTGTGCTGTACTACACTAATTCTTGGATTAGTTTTGTTTCTCTCCTGTGCTGTACTACACTAATTCTGGGATTAGTTTTGTATCTCTCCTGTGCTGTACTACACTAATTCTTGTATTAGTTTTGTTTCTCTCCTGTGCTGTACTACACTAATTCTGGGATTAGTTTTGTATCTCTCCTGTGCTGTACTACACTAATTCTGGGATTAGTTTTGTATCTCTCCTGTGCTGTACTACACTAATTCTTGGATTAGTTTTGTTTCTCTCCTGTGCTGTACTACACTAATTCTTGGATTAGTTTTGTTTCTCTCCTGTGCTGTACTACACTAATTCTGGGATTAGTTTTGTATCTCCTGTGCTGTACTACACTAATTCTTGGATTAGTTTTGTTTCTCTCCTGTGCTGTACTACACTAATTCTTGGATTAGTTTTGTTTCTCTCCTGTGCTGTACTACACTAATTCTGGGCTTAGTTTTGTATCTCTCCTGTGCTGTACTACACTAATTCTTGGATTAGTTTTGTTTCTCTCCTGTGCTGTACTACACTAATTCTGGGATTAGTTTTGTATCTCTCCTGTGCTGTACTACACTAATTCTTGGATTAGTTTTGTTTCTCTCCTGTGCTGTACTACACTAATTCTTGGATTAGTTTTGTTTTTCTCCTGTGCTGTACTACACTAATTCTGGGATTAGTTTTGTTTCTCTCCTGTGCTGAACTACACTAATTCTTGGATTAGTTTTGTTTCTCTCCTGTGCTGTACTACACTAATTCTGGGATTAGTTTTGTATCTCTCCTCTGCTGTACTACACTAATTCTGGGATTAGTTTTGTATCTCTCCTGTGCTGTACTACACTAATTCTTGGATTAGTTTTGTTTCTCTCCTGTGCTGTACTACACTAATTCTGGGATTAGTTTTGTATCTCTCCTGTGCTGTACTACACTAATTCTGGGATTAGTTTTGTATCTCTCCTGTGCTGTACTACACTAATTCTGGGATTAGTTTTGTATCTCTCCTGTGCTGTACTACACTAATTCTGGGATTAGTTTTGTATCTCTCCTGTGCTGTACTACACTAATTCTGGGATTAGTTTTGTATCTCTCCTGTGCTGTACTACACTAATTCTGGGATTAGTTTTGTTTCTCTCCTGTGCTGTACTACACTAATTCTTGGATTAGTTTTGTATCTCTCCTGTGCTGTACTGCACTAATTCTTGGATTAGTTTTGTATCTCTCCTGTGCTTTACTACACTAATTCTGGGATTAGTTTTGTATCTCTCCTGTGCTGTACGACACTAATTCTGGGATTAGTTTTGTATCTCTCATGTGCTGTACTACACTAATTCTTGGATTAGTTTTGTATCTCTCCTGTGCTGTACTACACTAATTCTTGGATTAGTTTTGTTTCTCTCCTGTGATGTACTACACTAATTCTTGGATTAGTTTTGTTTCTCTCCTGTGCTGAACTACACTAATTCTTGGATTAGTTTTGTTTCTCTCCTGTGATGTACTACACTAATTCTTGGATTAGTTTTGTTTCTCTCCTGTGCTGTACTACACTAATTCTTGGATTAGTTTTGTATCTCTCCTGTGCTGTACTGCACTAATTCTTGGATTAGTTTTGTTTCTCTCCTGTGCTGTACTGCACTAATTCTTGGATTAGTTTTGTATCTCTCATGTGCTGTACTACACTAATTCTTGGATTAGTTTTGTATCTCTCCTGTGCTGTACTACACTAATTCTGGGATTAGTTTTGTATCTCTCCTGTGCTGTACTACACTAATTCTTGGATTAGTTTTGTATCTCTCCTGTGCTGTACTACACTAATTCTGGGATTAGTTTTGTATCTCTCCTGCGCTTTACTACACTAATTCTTGGATTAGTTTTGTATCTCTCCTGTGCTGTACTACACTATTTCTGGGATTAGTTTTGTATCTCTCCTGTGCTGTACTACACTAATTCTTGGATTAGTTTTGTATCTCTCCTGTGCTGTACTGCACCAATTCTTGGATTAGTTTTGTATCTCTCCTGTGCTTTACTACACTAATTCTGGGATTAGTTTTGTATCTCTCCTGTGCTGTACGACACTAATTCTTGGATTAGTTTTGTATCTCTCCTGTGCTGTACTGCACTAATTCTTGGATTAGTTTTGTTTCTCTCCTGTGCTGTACTGCACTAATTCTTGGATTAGTTTTGTATCTCTCATGTGCTGTACTACACTAATTCTTGGATTAGTTTTGTATCTCTCCTGTGCTGTACTACACTAATTCTTGGATTAGTTTTGTATCTCTCATGTGCTGTACTACACTAATTCTGGGCTTAGTTTTGTTTCTCTCCTGTGCTGTACTACACTAATTCTGGGATTAGTTTTGTATCTCTCATGTGCTGTACTACACTAATTCTGGGATTAGTTTTTTATCTCTCCTGTGCTGTACTACACGAATTCTTGGATTAGTTTTGTATCTCTCCTGTGCTGTACTGCACTAATTCTTGGATTAGTTTTGTATCTCTCCTGTGCTGTACTACACTAATTCTGGGATTAGTTTTGTATCTCTCATGTGCTGTACTACACTAATTCTTGGATTAGTTTTGTATCTCTCCTGTGCTTTACTACACTAATTCTTGGATTAGTTTTGTTTCTCTCCTGTGCTGTACTACACTAATTCTTGGATTAGTTTTGTTTCTCTCCTGTGCTGTAATACACTAATTCTTGGATTAGTTTTGTATCTCTCCTGTGCTTTACTACACTAATTCTTGGATTAGTTTTGTTTCTCTCCTGTGCTGTACTACACTAATTCTTGGATTAGTTTTGTTTCTCTCCTGTGCTGTACTACACTAATTCTTGGATTAGTTTTGTTTCTCTCCTGTGCTTTACTACACTAATTCTTGGATTAGTTTTGTTTCTCTCCTGTGCTGTACTACACTAATTCTTGGATTAGTTTTGTATCTCTCCTGTGCTGTACTACACTAATTCTGGGATTAGTTTTGTATCTCTCATGTGCTGTACTACACTAATTCTTGGATTAGTTTTGTATCTCTCCTGTGCTGTACTACACTAATTCTGGGATTAGTTTTGTATCTCTCATGTGCTTTACTACACTAATTCTTGGATTAGTTTTGTATCTCTCCTGTGCTTTACTACACTAATTCTTGGATTAGTTTTGTTTCTCTCCTGTGCTGTACTACACTAATTCTTGGATTAGTTTTGTTTCTCTCCTGTGCTGTACTACACTAATTCTTGGATTAGTTTTGTTTCTCTCCTGTGCTGTACTACACTAATTCTTGGATTAGTTTTGTTTCTCTCCTGTGCTGTACTACATTAATTCTTGGATTAGTTTTGTATCTCTCCTGTGCTGTACTACACTAATTCTGGGATTAGTTTTGTATCTCTCCTGTGCTGTACTACACTAATTCTTGGATTAGTTTTGTTTCTCTCCTGTGCTGTACTACACTAATTCTGGGATTAGTTTTGTTTCTCTCCTGTGCTGTACTACACTAATTCTTGGATTAGTTTTGTTTCTCTCCTGTGCTGTACTACACTAATTCTTGGATTAGTTTTGTTTCTCTCCTGTGCTTTACTACACTAATTCTTGGATTAGTTTTGTTTCTCTCCTGTGCTGTACTACACTAATTCTTGGATTAGTTTTGTTTCTCTCCTGTGCTGTACTACACTAATTCTGGGATTAGTTTTGTATCTCTCCTGTGCTGTACTACACTAATTCTTGGATTAGTTTTGTATCTCTCCTGTGCTGTACTACACTAATTCTTGGATTAGTTTTGTATCTCTCCTGTGCTGTACTACACTAATTCTGGGATTAGTTTTGTATCTCTCCTGTGCTGGACTGCACTAATTCTTGGATTAGTTTTGTATCTCTCATGTGCTGTACTACACTAATTCTGGGATTACTTTTGTATCTCTCCTGTGCTGTACTACACTAATTCTGGGATTAGTTTTGTATCTCTCCTGTGCTGTACTACACTAATTCTGGGATTAGTTTTGTTTCTCTCCTGTGCTGTACTACACTAATTCTGGGATTAGTTTTGTTTCTCTCCTGTGCTGTACTGCACTAATTCTGGGATTAGTTTTGTTTCTCTCCTGTGCTGTACTACACTAATACTGGGATTAGTTTTGTTTCTCTCCTGTGCTTTACTACACTAATTCTGGGATTAGTTTTGTTTCTCTCCTGTGCTGTACTACACTAATTCTGGGATTAGTTTTGTTTCTCTCCTGTGCTGAACTACACTAATTCTGGGATTAGTTTTGTTTCTCTCCTGTGCTGTACTACACTAATTCTGGGATTAGTTTTGTATCTCTCCTGTGCTGTACTACACTAATTCTGGGATTAGTTTTGTTTCTCTCCTGTGCTGTACTACACTAATTCTGGGATTAGTTTTGTTTCTCTCCTGTGCTGAACTACACTAATTCTGGGATTAGTTTTGTATCTCTCCTGTGCTGTACTGCACTAATTCTTGGATTAGTTTTGTATCTCTCATGTGCTGTACTACACTAATTCTTGGATTAGTTTTGTATCTCTCATGTGCTGTACTACACTAATTCTTGGATTAGTTTTGTATCTCTCATGTGCTGTACTACACTAATTCTGGGATTAGTTTTGTTTCTCTCCTGTGCTGTACTACACTAATTCTGGGATTAGTTTTGTATCTCTCATGTGCTGTACTACACTAATTCTGGGATTAGTTTTGTATCTCTCCTGTGCTGTACTACACTAATTCTTGGATTAGTTTTGTTTCTCTCCTGTGCTGTACTGCACTAATTCTTGGATTAGTTTTGTATCTCTCATGTGCTGTACTACACTAATTCTGGGATTAGTTTTGTTTCTCTCCTGTGCTGAACTACACTAATTCTTGGATTAGTTTTGTTTCTCTCCTGTGCTGTACTACACTAATTCTTGGATTAGTTTTGTTTCTCTCCTGTGCTGAACTACACTAATTCTTGGATTAGTTTTGTTTCTCTCCTGTGCTGTACTACACTAATTCTTGGATTAGTTTTGTTTCTCTCCTGTGCTGTACTACACTAATACTGGGATTAGTTTTGTTTCTCTCCTGAGCTTTACTACACTAATTCTTGGATTAGTTTTGTTTCTCTCCTGTGCTTTACTACACTAATTCTGGGATTAGTTTTGTTTCTCTCCTGTGCTGTACTACACTAATTCTGGGATTAGTTTTGTTTCTCTCCTGTGCTTTACTACACTAATTCTTGGATGAGTTTTGTATCTCTCCTGTGCTTTACTACACTAATTCTTGGATTAGTTTTGTATCTCTCCTGTGCTGTACTGCACTAATTCTGGGATTAGTTTTGTATCTCTCCTGTGCTGTACTGCACTAATTCTTGGATTAGTTTTGTATCTCTCCTGTGCTGTACTACACTATTTCTGGGATTAGTTTTGTATCTCTCCTGTGCTTTACTACACTAATTCTTGGATTAGTTTTGTTTCTCTCCTGTGCTTTACTACACTAATTCTGGGATTAGTTTTGTATCTCTCCTGTGCTGTACTACACTAATTCTTGGATTAGTTTTGTATCTCTCCTGTGCTGTACTACACTATTTCTGGGATTAGTTTTGTATCTCTCCTGTGCTGTACTGCACTAATTCTTGGATTAGTTTTGTATCTCTCATGTGCTGTACTACACTATTTCTGGGATTAGTTTTGTATCTCTCCTGTGCTGTACTGCACTAATTCTTGGATTAGCTTTGTATCTCTCCTGTGCTGTACTGCACTAATTCTTGGATTAGTTTTGTATCTCTCCTGTGCTGCACTACACTAATTCTTGGATTAACTTTGTATCTCTCCTGTGCTGTACAGCACTAATTCTTGGATTAGTTTTGTATCTCTCCTGTGCTGTACTACACTATTTCTGGGATTAGTTTTGTATCTCTCCTGTGCTTTACTACACTAATTCTTGGATTAGTTTTGTTTCTCTCCTGTGCTTTACTACACTAATTCTGGGATTAGTTTTGTATCTCTCCTGTGCTGTACTACACTAATTCTGGGATTAGTTTTGTATCTCTCCTGTGCTGTACTACACTAATTCTTGGATTAGTTTTGTATCTCTCCTGTGCTGTACTACACTAATTCTTGGATTAGTTTTGTATCTCTCATGTGCTGTACTACACTAATTCTTGGATTGGTTTTGTACCTCTCCTGTGCTGTACTCCACTAATTCTTGGATTAGTTTTGTATCTCTCCTGTGCTGTACTACACTAATTCTGGGATTAGTTTTGTATCTCTCCTGTGCTGTACTACACTAATTCTTGGATTAGTTTTGTATCTCTCCTGTGCTTTACTACACTAATTCTTGGATTAGTTTTGTATCTCTCCTGTGCTGTACGACACTAATTCCGGGCTTAGTTTTGTATCTCTCCTGTGCTTTACTACACTAATTCCGGGCTTAGTTTTGTATCTCTCCTGTGCTTTACTACACTAATTCTTGGATTAGTTTTGTATCTCTCCTGTGCTTTACTACACTAATTCTTGGATTAGTTTTGTATCTCTCCTGTGCTGTACTACACTAATTCTTGGATTGGTTTTGTATCTCTCCTGTGCTGTACTACACTAATTCTGGGATTAGTTTTGTATCTCTCCTGTGCTTTACTACACTAATTCTTGGATTAGTTTTGTATCTCTCCTGTGCTGTACTACACTAATTCTGGGATTAGTTTTGTATCTCTCCTGTGCTTTACTACACTAATTCTTGGATTAGTTTTGTATCTCTCCTGTGCTGTACTACACTAATTCTGGGATTAGTTTTGTATCTCTCCTGTGCTTTACTACACTAATTCTTGGATTAGTTTTGTATCTCTCCTGTGCTGTACTACACTAATTCTGGGATTAGTTTTGTATCTCTCCTGTGCTTTACTACACTAATTCTTGGATTAGTTTTGTATCTCTCCTGTGCTTTACTACACTAATTCTGGGATTAGTTTTGTATCTCTCCTGTGCTTTACTACACTAATTCTTGGATTAGTTTTGTATCTCTCCTGTGCTGTACGACACTAATTCCGGGCTTAGTTTTGTATCTCTCCTGTGCTGTACTACACTAATTCTGGGATTAGTTTTGTATCTCTCCTGTGCTTTACTACACTAATTCTTGGATTAGTTTTGTATCTCTCCTGTGCTGTACTACACTAATTCTTGGATTAGTTTTGTATCTCTCCTGTGCTTTACTACACTAATTCTTGGATTAGTTTTGTATCTCTCCTGTGCTTTACTACACTAATTCTTGGATTAGTTTTGTATCTCTCCTGTGCTTTACTACACTAATTCTTGGATTAGTTTTGTATCTCTCCTGTGCTTTACTGCACTAATTCTTGGATTAGTTTTGTATCTCTCCTGTGCTTTACTACACTAATTCTGGGATTAGTTTTGTATCTCTCCTGTGCTGTACTACACTAATTCTTGGATTAGTTTTGTATCTCTCCTGTGCTTTACTACACTAATTCTTGGATTAGTTTTGTATCTCTCCTGTGCTTTACTACACTAATTCTTGGATTAGTTTTGTATCTCTCCTGTGCTTTACTACACTAATTCTGGGATTAGTTTTGTATCTCTCCTGTGCTGTACTACACTTATTCTTGGATTAGTTTTGTATCTCTCCTGTGCTTTACTACACTAATTCTTGGATTAGTTTTGTATCTCTCCTGTGCTTTCCTACACTAATTCTGGGATTAGTTTTGTATCTCTCCTGTGCTGTACTACACTAATTCTGGGATTAGTTTTGTTTCTCTCCTGTGCTTTACTACACTAATTCTTGGATTAGTTTTGTATCTCTCCTGTGCTTTACTACACTAATTCTGGGATTAGTTTTGTATCTCTCCTGTGCTGTACTACACTAATTCTTGGATTAGTTTTGTATCTCTCCTGTGCTGTACTACACTAATTCTTGGATTAGTTTTGTATCTCTCCTGTGCTTTACTACACTAATTCTTGGATTAGTTTTGAATCTCTCCTGTGCTTTACTACACTAATTCTTGGATTAGTTTTGTATCTCTCCTGTGCTTTACTACACTAATTCTTGGATTAGTTTTGTATCTCTCCTGTGCTGTACTACACTAATTCTTGGATTAGTTTTGTATCTCTCCTGTGCTGTACTACACTAATTCTTGGATTAGTTTTGTATCTCTCCTGTGCTTTACTACACTAATTCTTGGATTAGTTTTGTATCTCTCATGTGCTTTACTACACTAATTCTTGGATTAGTTTTGTATCTCTCCTGTGCTGTACTGCACTAATTCTGGGATTAGTTTTGTATCTCTCCTGTGCTGTACTGCACTAATTCTTGGATTAGTTTTGTATCTCTCCTGTGCTGTACTACACTATTCCTGGGATTAGTTTTGTATCTCTCCTGTGCTGTACTGCACTAATTCTTGGATTAGTTTTGTATCTCTCATGTGCTGTACTACACTATTTCTGGGATTAGTTTTGTATCTCTCCTGTGCTGTACTGCACTAATTCTTGGATTAGCTTTGTATCTCTCCTGTGCTGTACTTGCACTAATTCTTGGATTAGTTTTGTATCTCTCCTGTGCTGTACTGCACTAATTCTTGGATTAGTTTTGTATCTCTCCTGTGCTGCACTACACTAATTCTTGGATTAGCTTTGTATCTCTCCTGTGCTGTACTGCACTAATTCTTGGATTAGTTTTGTATCTCTCGTGCTGTACTACACGAATTCTGGGATTAGTTTTGTATCTCTCCTGTGCTGTACTACACTAATTCTTGGATTAGTTTTGTATCTCTCCTGTGCTGTACTACACTAATTCTTGGATTAGTTTTGTATCTCTCATGTGCTGTACGACACTAATTCTTGGATTGGTTTTGTATCTCTCCTGTGCTGTACTACACTAATTCTTGGATTAGTTTTGTATCTCTCCTGTGCTGTACTACACTAATTCTGGGATTAGTTTTGTATCTCTCCTGTGCTGTACTACACTAATTCTTGGATTAGTTTTGTATCTCTCCTGTGCTTTACTACACTAATTCTTGGATTAGTTTTGTATCTCTCCTGTGCTGTACGACACTAATTCCGGGCTTAGTTTTGTATCTCTCCTGTGCTTTACTACACTAATTCCGGGCTTAGTTTTGTATCTCTCCTGTGCTTTACTACACTAATTCTTGGATTAGTTTTGTATCTCTCCTGTGCTTTACTACACTAATTCTTGGATTAGTTTTGTATCTCTCCTGTGCTGTACTACACTAATTCTTGGATTGGTTTTGTATCTCTCCTGTGCTGTACTACACTAATTCTGGGATTAGTTTTGTATCTCTCCTGTGCTTTACTACACTAATTCTTGCATTAGTTTTGTATCTCTCCTGTGCTGTACTACACTAATTCTGGGATTAGTTTTGTATCTCTCCTGTGCTTTACTACACTAATTCTTGGATTAGTTTTGTATCTCTCCTGTGCTGTACTACACTAATTCTGGGATTAGTTTTGTATCTCTCCTGTGCTTTACTACACTAATTCTTGGATTAGTTTTGTATCTCTCCTGTGCTGTACTACACTAATTCTGGGATTAGTTTTGTATCTCTCCTGTGCTTTACTACACTAATTCTTGGATTAGTTTTGTATCTCTCCTGTGCTGTACTACACTAATTCTGGGATTAGTTTTGTATCTCTCCTGTGCTTTACTACACTAATTCTTGGATTAGTTTTGTATCTCTCCTGTGCTTTACTACACTAATTCTGGGATTAGTTTTGTATCTCTCCTGTGCTTTACTACACTAATTCTTGGATTAGTTTTGTATCTCTCCTGTGCTGTACGACACTAATTCCGGGCTTAGTTTTGTATCTCTCCTGTGCTGTACTACACTAATTCTGGGATTAGTTTTGTATCTCTCCTGTGCTTTACTACACTAATTCTTGGATTAGTTTTGTATCTCTCCTGTGCTGTACTACACTAATTCTTGGATTAGTTTTGTATCTCTCCTGTGCTTTACTACACTAATTCTTGGATTAGTTTTGTATCTCTCCTGTGCTTTACTACACTAATTCTTGGATTAGTTTTGTATCTCTCCTGTGCTTTACTACACTAATTCTTGGATTAGTTTTGTATCTCTCCTGTGCTTTACTGCACTAATTCTTGGATTAGTTTTGTATCTCTCCTGTGCTTTACTACACTAATTCTGGGATTAGTTTTGTATCTCTCCTGTGCTGTACTACACTAATTCTTGGATTAGTTTTGTATCTCTCCTGTGCTTTACTACACTAATTCTTGGATTAGTTTTGTATCTCTCCTGTGCTTTACTACACTAATTCTTGGATTAGTTTTGTATCTCTCCTGTGCTTTACTACACTAATTCTGGGATTAGTTTTGTATCTCTCCTGTGCTGTACTACACTAATTCTTGGATTAGTTTTGTATCTCTCCTGTGCTTTACTACACTAATTCTTGGATTAGTTTTGTAACTCTCCTGTGCTTTACTACACTAATTCTGGGATTAGTTTTGTATCTCTCCTGTGCTGTACTACACTAATTCTGGGATTAGTTTTGTTTCTCTCCTGTGCTTTACTACACTAATTCTTGGATTAGTTTTGTATCTCTCCTGTGCTTTACTACACTAATTCTGGGATTAGTTTTGTATCTCTCCTGTGCTGTACTACACTAATTCTTGGATTAGTTTTGTATCTCTCCTGTGCTGTACTACACTAATTCTTGGATTAGTTTTGTATCTCTCCTGTGCTTTACTACACTAATTCTTGGATTAGTTTTGAATCTCTCCTGTGCTTTACTACACTAATGCTTGGATTAGTTTTGTATCTCTCCTGTGCTTTACTACACTAATTCTTGGATTAGTTTTGTATCTCTCCTGTGCTGTACTACACTAATTCTTGGATTAGTTTTGTATCTCTCCTGTGCTGTACTACACTAATTCTTGGATTAGTTTTGTATCTCTCCTGTGCTTTACTACACTAATTCTTGGATTAGTTTTGTATCTCTCATGTGCTTTACTACACTAATTCTTGGATTAGTTTTGTATCTCTCCTGTGCTGTACTGCACTAATTCTGGGATTAGTTTTGTATCTCTCCTGTGCTGTACTGCACTAATTCTTGGATTAGTTTTGTATCTCTCCTGTGCTGTACTACACTATTCCTGGGATTAGTTTTGTATCTCTCCTGTGCTGTACTGCACTAATTCTTGGATTAGTTTTGTATCTCTCATGTGCTGTACTACACTATTTCTGGGATTAGTTTTGTATCTCTCCTGTGCTGTACTGCACTAATTCTTGCATTAGCTTTGTATCTCTCCTGTGCTGTACTGCACTAATTCTTGGATTAGTTTTGTATCTCTCCTGTGCTGCACTACACTAATTCTTGGATTAGCTTTGTATCTCTCCTGTGCTGTACTGCACTAATTCTTGGATTAGTTTTGTATCTCTCGTGCTGTACTACACGAATTCTGGGATTAGTTTTGTATCTCTCCTGTGCTGTACTACACTAATTCTTGGATTAGTTTTGTATCTCTCCTGTGCTGTACTACACTAATTCTTGGATTAGTTTTGTATCTCTCATGTGCTGTACTACACTAATTCTTGGATTGGTTTTGTATCTCTCCTGTGCTGTACTACACTAATTCTTGCATTAGTTTTGTATCTCTCCTGTGCTGTACTACACTGATTCTGGGATTAGTTTTGTATCTCTCCTGTGCTGTACTACACTAATTCTTGGATTAGTTTTGTATCTCTCCTGTGCTTTACTACACTAATTCTTGGATTAGTTTTGTATCTCTCCTGTGCTGTACGACACTAATTCCGGGCTTAGTTTTGTATCTCTCCTGTGCTTTACTACACTAATTCCGGGCTTAGTTTTGTATCTCTCCTGTGCTTTACTACACTAATTCTTGGATTAGTTTTGTATCTCTCCTGTGCTTTACTACACTAATTCTTGGATTAGTTTTGTATCTCTCCTGTGCTGTACTACACTAATTCTTGGATTGGTTTTGTATCTCTCCTGTGCTGTACTACACTAATTCTGGGATTAGTTTTGTATCTCTCCTGTGCTTTACTACACTAATTCTTGGATTAGTTTTGTATCTCTCCTGTGCTGTACTACACTAATTCTGGGATTAGTTTTGTATCTCTCCTGTGCTTTACTACACTAATTCTTGGATTAGTTTTGTATCTCTCCTGTGCTGTACTACACTAATTCTGGGATTAGTTTTGTATCTCTCCTGTGCTTTACTACACTAATTCTTGGATTAGTTTTGTATCTCTCCTGTGCTGTACTACACTAATTCTGGGATTAGTTTTGTATCTCTCCTGTGCTTTACTACACTAATTCTTGGATTAGTTTTGTATCTCTCCTGTGCTTTACTACACTAATTCTGGGATTAGTTTTGTATCTCTCCTGTGCTTTACTACACTAATTCTTGGATTAGTTTTGTATCTCTCCTGTCCTGTACGACACTAATTCCGGGCTTAGTTTTGTATCTCTCCTGTGCTGTACTACACTAATTCTGGGATTAGTTTTGTATCTCTCCTGTGCTTTACTACACTAATTCTTGGATTAGTTTTGTATCTCTCCTGTGCTGTACTACACTAAATCTGGGATTAGTTTTGTATCTCTCCTGTGCTTTACTACACTAATTCTTGGATTAGTTTTGTATCTCTCCTGTGCTGTACTACACTAATTCTGGGATTAGTTTTGTATCTCTCCTGTGCTTTACTACACTAATTCTTGGATTAGTTTTGTATCTCTCCTGTGCTGTACTACACTAATTCTGGGATTAGTTTTGTATCTCTCCTGTGCTTTACTACACTAATTCTTGGATTAGTTTTGTATCTCTCCTGTGCTTTACTACACTAATTCTGGGATTAGTTTTGTATCTCTCCTGTGCTTTACTACACTAATTCTTGGATTGGTTTTGTATCTCTCCTGTGCTGTACTACACTAATTCTGGGAATAGTTTTGTATCTCTCCTGTGCTTTACTGCACTAATTCTTGGATTAGTTTTGTATCTCTCATGTGCTGTACTACACTAATTCTTGGATTGGTTTTGTATCTCTCCTGTGCTGTACTACACTAATTCTTGGATTAGTTTTGTATCTCTCCTGTGCTGTACTACACTAATTCTTGGATTAGTTTTGTATCTCTCCTGTGCTTTACTACACTAATTCTGGGATTAGTTTTGTATCTCTCCTGTGCTGTACTACACTAATTCTTGGATTAGTTTTGTATCTCTCCTGTGCTTTACTACACTAATTCTGGGATTAGTTTTGTATCTCTCCTGTGCTGTACTACACTAATTCTTGGATTAGTTTTGTATCTCTCCTGTACTGTACTACACTAATTCTTGGATTAGTTTTGTATCTCTCCTGTGCTTTACTACACTAATTCTGGGATTAGTTTTGTATCTCTCCTGTGCTGCACTGCACTAATTCTTGGATTAGTTTTGTAACTCTCCTGTGCTGTACTACACTAATTCTGGGCTTAGATTTGTATCTCTCCTGTGCTTTACTACACTAATTCTTGGATTAGTTTTGTATCTCTCCTGTGCTGTACTGCACTAATTCTGGGATTAGTTTTGTATCTTTCCTGTGCTGTACTACACTAATTCTTGGATTAGTTTTGTATCTCTCCTGTGCTGTACTGCACTAATTCTGGGATTAGTTTTGTATCTCTCCTGTGCTGTACTACACTAATTCTTGGATTAGTTTTGTATCTCTCCTGTGCTGTACTGCACTAATTCTGGGATTAGTTTTGTTTCTCTCCTGTGCTTTACTACACTAATTCTTGGATTAGTTTTGTATCTCTCCTGTGCTTTACTACACTAATTCTTGGATTAGTTTTGTATCTCTCCTGTGCTGTACTACACTAATTCCGGGCTTAGTTTTGTATCTCTCCTGTGCTTTACTACACTAATTCTTGGATTAGTTTTGTATCTCTCCTGTGCTGTACTACACTAATTCTGGGATTAGTTTTGTATCTCTCCTGTGCTTTACTACACTAATTCTTGGATTAGTTTTGTATCTCTCCTGTGCTTTACTACACTAATTCAGGGATTAGTTTTGTATCTCTCCTGTGCTTTACTACACTAATTCTGGGATTAGTTTTGTATCTCTCCTGTGCTGTACTACACTAATTCTTGGATTGGTTTTGTATCTCTCCTGTGCTGTACTACACTAATTCTTGGATTAGTTTTGTATCTCTCCTGTGCTTTACTACACTAATTCTGGGATTAGTTTTGTATCTCTCCTGTGCTGTACTACACTAATTCTGGGATTAGTTTTGTATCTCTCCTGTGCTTTACTACACTAATTCTGGGATTAATTTTGTATCTCTCCTGTGCTGTACAACACTAATTCTTGGATTGGTTTTGTATCTCTCCTGTGCTGTACTACACTAATTCTTGGATTGGTTTTCTATCTCTCCTGTGCTGTACTACACTAATTCTTGGATTGGTTTTGTATCTCTCCTGTGCTGTACTACACTAATTCTTGGATTGGTTTTCTATCTCTCCTGTGCTGTACTACACTAATTCTTGGATTAGTTTTGTATCTCTCCTGTGCTGTACGACACTAATTCTTGGATTAGTTTTGTATCTCTCCTGTGCTGTACTACACTAATTCTTGGATTAGTTTTGTATCTCTCCTGTGCTGTACTACACTAATTCTTGGATTAGTTTTGTATCTCTCCTGTGCTGTACTACACTAATTCTTGGATTAGTTTTGTTTCTCTCCTGTGCTGTACTACACTAATTCTTGGATTAGTTTTGTATCTCTCCTGTGCTGTACGACACTAATTCTTGGATTAGTTTTGTTTCTCTCCTGTGCTGTACTACACTAATTCTTGGATTAGTTTTGTATCTCTCCTGTGCTTTACTACACTAATTCTTGGATTAGTTTTGTATCTCTCCTGTGCTTTACTACACTAATTCTTGGATTAGTTTTGTATCTCTCCTGTGCTTTACTACACTAATTCTTGGATTAGTTTTGTATCTCTCCTGTGCTGTACTACACTAATTCTTGGATTAGTTTTGTATCTCTCCTGTGCTGTACTACACTAATTCTTGGATTAGTTTTGTATCTCTCCTGTGCTTTACTACACTAATTCTTGGATTAGTTTTGTATCTCTCCTGTGCTTTACTACACTAATTCTTGGATTAGTTTTGTATCTCTCCTGTGCTGTACTGCACTAATTCTGGAATTAGTTTTGTATCTCTCCTGTGCTGTACTGCACTAATTCTTGGATTAGTTTTGTATCTCTCCTGTGCTGTACTACACTATTTCTGGGATTAGTTTTGTATCTCTCCTGTGCTGTACTGCACTAATTCTTGGATTAGTTTTGTATCTCTCATGTGCTGTACTACACTATTTCTGGGATTAGTTTTGTATCTCTCCTGTGCTGTACTGCACTAATTCTTGGATTAGCTCTGTATCTCTCCTGTGCTGTACTGCACTAATTCTTGGATTAGTTTTGTATCTCTCCTGTGCTGCACTACACTAATTCTTGGATTAGCTTTGTATCTCTCCTGTGCTGTATTGCACTAATTCTTGGATTAGTTTTGTATCTCTCGTGCTGTACTACACGAATTCTGGGATTAGTTTTGTATCTCTCCTGTGCTGTACTACACTAATTCTTGGATTAGTTTTGTATCTCTCCTGTGCTGTACTGCACTAATTCTTGGATTAGCTTTGTATCTCTCCTGTGCTGTACTTGCACTAATTCTTGGATTAGTTTTGTATCTCTCCTGTGCTGTACTGCACTAATTCTTGGATTAGTTTTGTATCTCTCCTGTGCTGCACTACACTAATTCTTGGATTAGCTTTGTATCTCTCCTGTGCTGTACTGCACTAATTCTTGGATTAGTTTTGTATCTCTCGTGCTGTACTACACGAATTCTGGGATTAGTTTTGTATCTCTCCTGTGCTGTACTACACTAATTCTTGGATTAGTTTTGTATCTCTCCTGTGCTGTACTACACTAATTCTTGGATTAGTTTTGTATCTCTCATGTGCTGTACGACACTAATTCTTGGATTGGTTTTGTATCTCTCCTGTGCTGTACTACACTAATTCTTGGATTAGTTTTGTATCTCTCCTGTGCTGTACTACACTAATTCTGGGATTAGTTTTGTATCTCTCCTGTGCTGTACTACACTAATTCTTGGATTAGTTTTGTATCTCTCCTGTGCTTTACTACACTAATTCTTGGATTAGTTTTGTATCTCTCCTGTGCTGTACGACACTAATTCCGGGCTTAGTTTTGTATCTCTCCTGTGCTTTACTACACTAATTCCGGGCTTAGTTTTGTATCTCTCCTGTGCTTTACTACACTAATTCTTGGATTAGTTTTGTATCTCTCCTGTGCTTTACTACACTAATTCTTGGATTAGTTTTGTATCTCTCCTGTGCTGTACTACACTAATTCTTGGATTGGTTTTGTATCTCTCCTGTGCTGTACTACACTAATTCTGGGATTAGTTTTGTATCTCTCCTGTGCTTTACTACACTAATTCTTGGATTAGTTTTGTATCTCTCCTGTGCTGTACTACACTAATTCTGGGATTAGTTTTGTATCTCTCCTGTGCTTTACTACACTAATTCTTGGATTAGTTTTGTATCTCTCCTGTGCTGTACTACACTAATTCTGGGATTAGTTTTGTATCTCTCCTGTGCTTTACTACACTAATTCTTGGATTAGTTTTGTATCTCTCCTGTGCTGTACTACACTAATTCTGGGATTAGTTTTGTATCTCTCCTGTGCTTTACTACACTAATTCTTGGATTAGTTTTGTATCTCTCCTGTGCTGTACTACACTAATTCTGGGATTAGTTTTGTATCTCTCCTGTGCTTTACTACACTAATTCTTGGATTAGTTTTGTATCTCTCCTGTGCTTTACTACACTAATTCTGGGATTAGTTTTGTATCTCTCCTGTGCTTTACTACACTAATTCTTGGATTAGTTTTGTATCTCTCCTGTGCTGTACGACACTAATTCCGGGCTTAGTTTTGTATCTCTCCTGTGCTGTACTACACTAATTCTGGGATTAGTTTTGTATCTCTCCTGTGCTTTACTACACTAATTCTTGGATTAGTTTTGTATCTCTCCTGTGCTGTACTACACTAATTCTTGGATTAGTTTTGTATCTCTCCTGTGCTTTACTACACTAATTCTTGGATTAGTTTTGTATCTCTCCTGTGCTTTACTACACTAATTCTTGGATTAGTTTTGTATCTCTCCTGTGCTTTACTACACTAATTCTTGGATTAGTTTTGTATCTCTCCTGTGCTTTACTGCACTAATTCTTGGATTAGTTTTGTATCTCTCCTGTGCTTTACTACACTAATTCTGGGATTAGTTTTGTATCTCTCCTGTGCTGTACTACACTAATTCTTGGATTAGTTTTGTATCTCTCCTGTGCTTTACTACACTAATTCTTGGATTAGTTTTGTATCTCTCCTGTGCTTTACTACACTAATTCTTGGATTAGTTTTGTATCTCTCCTGTGCTTTACTACACTAATTCTGGGATTAGTTTTGTATCTCTCCTGTGCTGTACTACACTAATTCTTGGATTAGTTTTGTATCTCTCCTGTGCTTTACTACACTAATTCTTGGATTAGTTTTGTAACTCTCCTGTGCTTTACTACACTAATTCTGGGATTAGTTTTGTATCTCTCCTGTGCTGTACTACACTAATTCTGGGATTAGTTTTGTTTCTCTCCTGTGCTTTACTACACTAATTCTTGGATTAGTTTTGTATCTCTCCTGTGCTTTACTACACTAATTCTTGGATTAGTTTTGTATCTCTCCTGTGCTGTACTACACTAATTCTTGGATTAGTTTTGTATCTCTCCTGTGCTTTACTACACTAATTCTTGGATTAGTTTTGAATCTCTCCTGTGCTTTACTACACTAATGCTTGGATTAGTTTTGTATCTCTCCTGTGCTTTACTACACTAATTCTTGGATTAGTTTTGTATCTCTCCTGTGCTGTACTACACTAATTCTTGGATTAGTTTTGTATCTCTCCTGTGCTGTACTACACTAATTCTTGGATTAGTTTTGTATCTCTCCTGTGCTTTACTACACTAATTCTTGGATTAGTTTTGTATCTCTCATGTGCTTTACTACACTAATTCTTGGATTAGTTTTGTATCTCTCCTGTGCTGTACTGCACTAATTCTGGGATTAGTTTTGTATCTCTCCTGTGCTGTACTGCACTAATTCTTGGATTAGTTTTGTATCTCTCCTGTGCTGTACTACACTATTCCTGGGATTAGTTTTGTATCTCTCCTGTGCTGTACTGCACTAATTCTTGGATTAGTTTTGTATCTCTCATGTGCTGTACTACACTATTTCTGGGATTAGTTTTGTATCTCTCCTGTGCTGTACTGCACTAATTCTTGCATTAGCTTTGTATCTCTCCTGTGCTGTACTGCACTAATTCTTGGATTAGTTTTGTATCTCTCCTGTGCTGCACTACACTAATTCTTGGATTAGCTTTGTATCTCTCCTGTGCTGTACTGCACTAATTCTTGGATTAGTTTTGTATCTCTCGTGCTGTACTACACGAATTCTGGGATTAGTTTTGTATCTCTCCTGTGCTGTACTACACTAATTCTTGGATTAGTTTTGTATCTCTCCTGTGCTGTACTACACTAATTCTTGGATTAGTTTTGTATCTCTCATGTGCTGTACTACACTAATTCTTGGATTGGTTTTGTATCTCTCCTGTGCTGTACTACACTAATTCTTGCATTAGTTTTGTATCTCTCCTGTGCTGTACTACACTGATTCTGGGATTAGTTTTGTATCTCTCCTGTGCTGTACTACACTAATTCTTGGATTAGTTTTGTATCTCTCCTGTGCTTTACTACACTAATTCTTGGATTAGTTTTGTATCTCTCCTGTGCTGTACGACACTAATTCCGGGCTTAGTTTTGTATCTCTCCTGTGCTTTACTACACTAATTCCGGGCTTAGTTTTGTATCTCTCCTGTGCTTTACTACACTAATTCTTGGATTAGTTTTGTATCTCTCCTGTGCTTTACTACACTAATTCTTGGATTAGTTTTGTATCTCTCCTGTGCTGTACTACACTAATTCTTGGATTGGTTTTGTATCTCTCCTGTGCTGTACTACACTAATTCTGGGATTAGTTTTGTATCTCTCCTGTGCTTTACTACACTAATTCTTGGATTAGTTTTGTATCTCTCCTGTGCTGTACTACACTAATTCTGGGATTAGTTTTGTATCTCTCCTGTGCTTTACTACACTAATTCTTGGATTAGTTTTGTATCTCTCCTGTGCTGTACTACACTAATTCTGGGATTAGTTTTGTATCTCTCCTGTGCTTTACTACACTAATTCTTGGATTAGTTTTGTATCTCTCCTGTGCTGTACTACACTAATTCTGGGATTAGTTTTGTATCTCTCCTGTGCTTTACTACACTAATTCTTGGATTAGTTTTGTATCTCTCCTGTGCTTTACTACACTAATTCTGGGATTAGTTTTGTATCTCTCCTGTGCTTTACTACACTAATTCTTGGATTAGTTTTGTATCTCTCCTGTCCTGTACGACACTAATTCCGGGCTTAGTTTTGTATCTCTCCTGTGCTGTACTACACTAATTCTGGGATTAGTTTTGTATCTCTCCTGTGCTTTACTACACTAATTCTTGGATTAGTTTTGTATCTCTCCTGTGCTGTACTACACTAAATCTGGGATTAGTTTTGTATCTCTCCTGTGCTTTACTACACTAATTCTTGGATTAGTTTTGTATCTCTCCTGTGCTGTACTACACTAATTCTGGGATTAGTTTTGTATCTCTCCTGTGCTTTACTACACTAATTCTTGGATTAGTTTTGTATCTCTCCTGTGCTGTACTACACTAATTCTGGGATTAGTTTTGTATCTCTCCTGTGCTTTACTACACTAATTCTTGGATTAGTTTTGTATCTCTCCTGTGCTTTACTACACTAATTCTGGGATTAGTTTTGTATCTCTCCTGTGCTTTACTACACTAATTCTTGGATTGGTTTTGTATCTCTCCTGTGCTGTACTACACTAATTCTGGGAATAGTTTTGTATCTCTCCTGTGCTTTACTGCACTAATTCTTGGATTAGTTTTGTATCTCTCATGTGCTGTACTACACTAATTCTTGGATTGGTTTTGTATCTCTCCTGTGCTGTACTACACTAATTCTTGGATTAGTTTTGTATCTCTCCTGTGCTTTACTACACTAATTCTGGGATTAGTTTTGTATCTCTCCTGTGCTGTACTACACTAATTCTTGGATTAGTTTTGTATCTCTCCTGTGCTGTACTACACTAATTCTTGGATTAGTTTTGTATCTCTCCTGTGCTTTACTACACTAATTCTGGGATTAGTTTTGTATCTCTCCTGTGCTGCACTGCACTAATTCTTGGATTAGTTTTGTAACTCTCCTGTGCTGTACTAGACTAATTCTGGGCTTAGATTTGTATCTCTCCTGTGCTTTACTACACTAATTCTTGGATTAGTTTTGTATCTCTCCTGTGCTGTACTGCACTAATTCTGGGATTAGTTTTGTATCTTTCCTGTGCTGTACTACACTAATTCTTGGATTAGTTTTGTATCTCTCCTGTGCTGTACTGCACTAATTCTGGGATTAGTTTTGTATCTCTCCTGTGCTGTACTACACTAATTCTTGGATTAGTTTTGTATCTCTCCTGTGCTGTACTGCACTAATTCTGGGATTAGTTTTGTTTCTCTCCTGTGCTTTACTACACTAATTCTTGGATTAGTTTTGTATCTCTCCTGTGCTTTACTACACTAATTCTTGGATTAGTTTTGTATCTCTCCTGTGCTGTACTACACTAATTCCGGGCTTAGTTTTGTATCTCTCCTGTGCTTTACTACACTAATTCTTGGATTAGTTTTGTATCTCTCCTGTGCTGTACTACACTAATTCTGGGATTAGTTTTGTATCTCTCCTGTGCTTTACTACACTAATTCTTGGATTAGTTTTGTATCTCTCCTGTGCTTTACTACACTAATTCAGGGATTAGTTTTGTATCTCTCCTGTGCTTTACTACACTAATTCTGGGATTAGTTTTGTATCTCTCCTGTGCTGTACTACACTAATTCTTGGATTGGTTTTGTATCTCTCCTGTGCTGTACTACACTAATTCTTGGATTAGTTTTGTATCTCTCCTGTGCTTTACTACACTAATTCTGGGATTAGTTTTGTATCTCTCCTGTGCTGTACTACACTAATTCTGGGATTAGTTTTGTATCTCTCCTGTGCTTTACTACACTAATTCTGGGATTAATTTTGTATCTCTCCTGTGCTGTACAACACTAATTCTTGGATTGGTTTTGTATCTCTCCTGTGCTGTACTACACTAATTCTTGGATTGGTTTTCTATCTCTCCTGTGCTGTACTACACTAATTCTTGGATTGGTTTTGTATCTCTCCTGTGCTGTACTACACTAATTCTTGGATTGGTTTTCTATCTCTCCTGTGCTGTACTACACTAATTCTTGGATTAGTTTTGTATCTCTCCTGTGCTGTACGACACTAATTCTTGGATTAGTTTTGTATCTCTCCTGTGCTGTACTACACTAATTCTTGGATTAGTTTTGTATCTCTCCTGTGCTGTACTACACTAATTCTTGGATTAGTTTTGTATCTCTCCTGTGCTGTACTACACTAATTCTTGGATTAGTTTTGTTTCTCTCCTGTGCTGTACTACACTAATTCTTGGATTAGTTTTGTATCTCTCCTGTGCTGTACGACACTAATTCTTGGATTAGTTTTGTTTCTCTCCTGTGCTGTACTACACTAATTCTTGGATTAGTTTTGTATCTCTCCTGTGCTTTACTACACTAATTCTTGGATTAGTTTTGTATCTCTCCTGTGCTTTACTACACTAATTCTTGGATTAGTTTTGTATCTCTCCTGTGCTTTACTACACTAATTCTTGGATTAGTTTTGTATCTCTCCTGTGCTGTACTACACTAATTCTTGGATTAGTTTTGTATCTCTCCTGTGCTGTACTACACTAATTCTTGGATTAGTTTTGTATCTCTCCTGTGCTTTACTACACTAATTCTTGGATTAGTTTTGTATCTCTCCTGTGCTTTACTACACTAATTCTTGGATTAGTTTTGTATCTCTCCTGTGCTGTACTGCACTAATTCTGGAATTAGTTTTGTATCTCTCCTGTGCTGTACTGCACTAATTCTTGGATTAGTTTTGTATCTCTCCTGTGCTGTACTACACTATTTCTGGGATTAGTTTTGTATCTCTCCTGTGCTGTACTGCACTAATTCTTGGATTAGTTTTGTATCTCTCATGTGCTGTACTACACTATTTCTGGGATTAGTTTTGTATCTCTCCTGTGCTGTACTGCACTAATTCTTGGATTAGCTCTGTATCTCTCCTGTGCTGTACTGCACTAATTCTTGGATTAGTTTTGTATCTCTCCTGTGCTGCACTACACTAATTCTTGGATTAGCTTTGTATCTCTCCTGTGCTGTATTGCACTAATTCTTGGATTAGTTTTGTATCTCTCGTGCTGTACTACACGAATTCTGGGATTAGTTTTGTATCTCTCCTGTGCTGTACTACACTAATTCTTGGATTAGTTTTGTATCTCTCCTGTGCTGTACTACACTAATTCTTGGATTAGTTTTGTATCTCTCATGTGCTGTACTACACTAATTCTTGGATTGGTTTTGTATCTCTCCTGTGCTGTACTACACTAATTCTTGGATTAGTTTTGTATCTCTCCTGTGCTGTACTACACTAATTCTGGGATTAGTTTTGTATCTCTCCTGTGCTTTACTACACTAATTCTTGGATTAGTTTTGTATCTCTCCTGTGCTGTACGACACTAATTCCGGGCTTAGTTTTGTATCTCTCCTGTGCTTTACTGCACTAATTCTTGGATTAGTTTTGTATCTCTCCTGTGCTTTACTACACTAATTCTGGGATTAGTTTTGTATCTCTCCTGTGCTGTACTACACTAATTCTTGGATTAGTTTTGTATCTCTCCTGTGCTTTACTACACTAATTCTTGGATTAGTTTTGTATCTCTCCTGTGCTTTACTACACTAATTCTTGGATTAGTTTTGTATCTCTCCTGTGCTTTACTACACTAATTCTGGGATTAGTTTTGTATCTCTCCTGTGCTGTACTACACTAATTCTTGGATTAGTTTTGTATCTCTCCTGTGCTTTACTACACTAATTCTTGGATTAGTTTTGTATCTCTCCTGTGCTTTACTACACTAATTCTGGGATTAGTTTTGTATCTCTCCTGTGCTGTACTACACTAATTCTGGGATTAGTTTTGTTTCTCTCCTGTGCTTTACTACACTAATTCTTGGATTAGTTTTGTATCTTTCCTGTGCTTTACTACACTAATTCTGGGATTAGTTTTGTATCTCTCCTGTGCTGTACTACACTAATTCTTGGATTAGTTTTGTATCTCTCCTGTGCTTTACTACACTAATTCTTGGATTAGTTTTGTATCTCTCCTGTGCTTTACTACACTAATTCTTGGATTAGTTTTGTATCTCTCCTGTGCTTTACTACACTAATTCTTGGATTAGTTTTGTATCTCTCCTGTGCTGTACTACACTAATTCTTGGATTAGTTTTGTATCTCTCCTGTGCTGTACTACACTAATTCTTGGATTAGTTTTGTATCTCTCCTGTGCTTTACTACACTAATTCTTGGATTAGTTTTGTATCTCTCCTGTGCTTTACTACACTAATTCTTGGATTAGTTTTGTATCTCTCCTGTGCTGTACTGCACTAATTCTGGGATTAGTTTTGTATCTCTCCTGTGCTGTACTGCACTAATTCTTGGATTAGTTTTGTATCTCTCCTGTGCTGTACTACACTATTTCTGGGATTAGTTTTGTATCTCTCCTGTGCTGTACTGCACTAATTCTTGGATTAGTTTTGTATCTCTCATGTGCTGTACTACACTATTTCTGGGATTAGTTTTGTATCTCTCCTGTGCTGTACTGCACTAATTCTTGGATTAGCTTTGTATCTCTCCTGTGCTGTACTGCACTAATTCTTGGATTAGTTTTGTATCTCTCCTGTGCTGCACTACACTAATTCTTGGATTAGCTTTGTATCTCTCCTGTGCTGTACTGCACTAATTCTTGGATTAGTTTTGTATCTCTCGTGCTGTACTACACGAATTCTGGGATTAGTTTTGTATCTCTCCTGTGCTGTACTACACTAATTCTTGGATTAGTTTTGTATCTCTCCTGTGCTGTACTACACTAATTCTTGGATTAGTTTTGTATCTCTCATGTGCTGTACTACACTAATTCTTGGATTGGTTTTGTATCTCTCCTGTGCTGTACTACACTAATTCTTGGATTAGTTTTGTATCTCTCCTGTGCTGTACTACACTAATTCTGGGATTAGTTTTGTATCTCTCCTGTGCTGTACTACACTAATTCTTGGATTAGTTTTGTATCTCTCCTGTGCTTTACTACACTAATTCTTGGATTAGTTTTGTATCTCTCCTGTGCTGTACGACACTAATTCCGGGCTTAGTTTTGTATCTCTCCTGTGCTTTACTACACTAATTCCGGGCTTAGTTTTGTATCTCTCCTGTGCTTTACTACACTAATTCTTGGATTAGTTTTGTATCTCTCCTGTGCTTTACTACACTAATTCTTGGATTAGTTTTGTATCTCTCCTGTGCTGTACTACACTAATTCTTGGATTGGTTTTGTATCTCTCCTGTGCTGTACTACACTAATTCTGGGATTAGTTTTGTATCTCTCCTGTGCTTTACTACACTAATTCTTGGATTAGTTTTGTATCTCTCCTGTGCTGTACTACACTAATTCTGGGATTAGTTTTGTATCTCTCCTGTGCTTTACTACACTAATTCTTGGATTAGTTTTGTATCTCTCCTGTGCTGTACTACACTAATTCTGGGATTAGTTTTGTATCTCTCCTGTGCTTTACTACACTAATTCTTGGATTAGTTTTGTATCTCTCCTGTGCTTTACTACACTAATTCTGGGATTAGTTTTGTATCTCTCCTGTGCTTTACTACACTAATTCTTGGATTAGTTTTGTATCTCTCCTGTGCTTTACTACACTAATTCTGGGATTAGTTTTGTATCTCTCCTGTGCTTTACTACACTAATTCTTGGATTAGTTTTGTATCTCTCCTGTGCTGTACGACACTAATTCCGGGCTTAGTTTTGTATCTCTCCTGTGCTGTACTACACTAATTCTGGGATTAGTTTTGTATCTCTCCTGTGCTTTACTACACTAATTCTTGGATTAGTTTTGTATCTCTCCTGTGCTGTACTACACTAATTCTGGGATTAGTTTTGTATCTCTCCTGTGCTTTACTACACTAATTCTTGGATTAGTTTTGTATCTCTCCTGTGCTGTACTACACTAATTCTGGGATTAGTTTTGTATCTCTCCTGTGCTTTACTACACTAATTCTTGGATTAGTTTTGTATCTCTCCTGTGCTGTACTACACTAATTCTGGGATTAGTTTTGTATCTCTCCTGTGCTTTACTACACTAATTCTTGGATTAGTTTTGTATCTCTCCTGTGCTTTACTACACTAATTCTGGGATTAGTTTTGTATCTCTCCTGTGCTTTACTACACTAATTCTTGGATTGGTTTTGTATCTCTCCTGTGCTGTACTACACTAATTCTGGGAATAGTTTTGTATCTCTCCTGTGCTTTACTGCACTAATTCTTGGATTAGTTTTGTATCTCTCATGTGCTGTACTACACTAATTCTTGGATTGGTTTTGTATCTCTCCTGTGCTGTACTACACTAATTCTTGGATTAGTTTTGTATCTCTCCTGTGCTGTACTACACTAATTCTTGGATTAGTTTTGTATCTCTCCTGTGCTTTACTACACTAATTCTGGGATTAGTTTTGTATCTCTCCTGTGCTGTACTACATTAATTCTTGGATTAGTTTTGTATCTCTCCTGTGCTTTACTACACTAATTCTGGGATTAGTTTTGTATCTCTCCTGTGCTGTACTACACTAATTCTTGGATTAGCTTTGTATCTCTCCTGTGCTGTACTGCACTAATTCTTGGATTAGTTTTGTATCTCTCCTGTGCTGCACTACACTAATTCTTGGATTAGCTTTGTATCTCTCCTGTGCTGTACTGCACTAATTCTTGGATTAGTTTTGTATCTCTCGTGCTGTACTACACGAATTCTGGGATTAGTTTTGTATCTCTCCTGTGCTGTACTACACTAATTCTTGGATTAGTTTTGTATCTCTCCTGTGCTGTACTACACTAATTCTTGGATTAGTTTTGTATCTCTCATGTGCTGTACTACACTAATTCTTGGATTGGTTTTGTATCTCTCCTGTGCTGTACTACACTAATTCTTGGATTAGTTTTGTATCTCTCCTGTGCTGTACTACACTAATTCTGGGATTAGTTTTGTATCTCTCCTGTGCTGTACTACACTAATTCTTGGATTAGTTTTGTATCTCTCCTGTGCTTTACTACACTAATTCTTGGATTAGTTTTGTATCTCTCCTGTGCTGTACGACACTAATTCCGGGCTTAGTTTTGTATCTCTCCTGTGCTTTACTACACTAATTCCGGGCTTAGTTTTGTATCTCTCCTGTGCTTTACTACACTAATTCTTGGATTAGTTTTGTATCTCTCCTGTGCTTTACTACACTAATTCTTGGATTAGTTTTGTATCTCTCCTGTGCTGTACTACACTAATTCTTGGATTGGTTTTGTATCTCTCCTGTGCTGTACTACACTAATTCTGGGATTAGTTTTGTATCTCTCCTGTGCTTTACTACACTAATTCTTGGATTAGTTTTGTATCTCTCCTGTGCTGTACTACACTAATTCTGGGATTAGTTTTGTATCTCTCCTGTGCTTTACTACACTAATTCTTGGATTAGTTTTGTATCTCTCCTGTGCTGTACTACACTAATTCTGGGATTAGTTTTGTATCTCTCCTGTGCTTTACTACACTAATTCTTGGATTAGTTTTGTATCTCTCCTGTGCTTTACTACACTAATTCTGGGATTAGTTTTGTATCTCTCCTGTGCTTTACTACACTAATTCTTGGATTAGTTTTGTATCTCTCCTGTGCTTTACTACACTAATTCTGGGATTAGTTTTGTATCTCTCCTGTGCTTTACTACACTAATTCTTGGATTAGTTTTGTATCTCTCCTGTGCTGTACGACACTAATTCCGGGCTTAGTTTTGTATCTCTCCTGTGCTGTACTACACTAATTCTGGGATTAGTTTTGTATCTCTCCTGTGCTTTACTACACTAATTCTTGGATTAGTTTTGTATCTCTCCTGTGCTGTACTACACTAATTCTGGGATTAGTTTTGTATCTCTCCTGTGCTTTACTACACTAATTCTTGGATTAGTTTTGTATCTCTCCTGTGCTGTACTACACTAATTCTGGGATTAGTTTTGTATCTCTCCTGTGCTTTACTACACTAATTCTTGGATTAGTTTTGTATCTCTCCTGTGCTGTACTACACTAATTCTGGGATTAGTTTTGTATCTCTCCTGTGCTTTACTACACTAATTCTTGGATTAGTTTTGTATCTCTCCTGTGCTTTACTACACTAATTCTGGGATTAGTTTTGTATCTCTCCTGTGCTTTACTACACTAATTCTTGGATTGGTTTTGTATCTCTCCTGTGCTGTACTACACTAATTCTGGGAATAGTTTTGTATCTCTCCTGTGCTTTACTGCACTAATTCTTGGATTAGTTTTGTATCTCTCATGTGCTGTACTACACTAATTCTTGGATTGGTTTTGTATCTCTCCTGTGCTGTACTACACTAATTCTTGGATTAGTTTTGTATCTCTCCTGTGCTGTACTACACTAATTCTTGGATTAGTTTTGTATCTCTCCTGTGCTTTACTACACTAATTCTGGGATTAGTTTTGTATCTCTCCTGTGCTGTACTACATTAATTCTTGGATTAGTTTTGTATCTCTCCTGTGCTTTACTACACTAATTCTGGGATTAGTTTTGTATCTCTCCTGTGCTGTACTACACTAATTCTTGGATTAGTTTTGTATCTCTCCTGTGCTGTACTACACTAATTCTTGGATTAGTTTTGTATCTCTCCTGTGCTTTACTACACTAATTCTGGGATTAGTTTTGTATCTCTCCTGTGCTGCACTGCACTAATTCTTGGATTAGTTTTGTAACTCTCCTGTGCTGTACTACACTAATTCTGGGCTTAGATTTGTATCTCTCCTGTGCTTTACTACACTAATTCTTGGATTAGTTTTGTATCTCTCCTGTGCTGTACTGCACTAATTCTGGGATTAGTTTTGTATCTCTCCTGTGCTGTACTACACTAATTCTTGGATTAGTTTTGTATCTCTCCTGTGCTGTACTGCACTAATTCCGGGCTTAGTTTTGTATCTCTCCTGTGCTTTACTACACTAATTCTGGGATTAGTTTTGTATCTCTCCTGTGCTGTACTACACTAATTCTTGGATTGGTTTTGTATCTCTCCTGTGCTGTACTACACTAATTCTTGGATTAGTTTTGTATCTCTCCTGTGCTTTACTACACTAATTCTGGGATTAGTTTTGTATCTCTCCTGTGCTGTACTACACTAATTCTGGGATTAGTTTTGTATCTCTCCTGTGCTTTACTACACTAATTCTGGGATTAGTTTTGTACTCTCCTGTGCTGTACAACACTAATTCTTGGATTGGTTTTGTATCTCTCCTGTGCTGTACTACACTAATTCTTGGATTGGTTTTCTATCTCTCCTGTGCTGTACTACACTAATTCTTGGATTGGTTTTGTATCTCTCCTGTGCTGTACTACACTAATTCTTGGATTAGTTTTGTTTCTCTCCTGTGCTGTACTACACTAATTCTTGGATTAGTTTTGTATCTCTCCTGTGCTGTACGACACTAATTCTTGGATTAGTTTTGTTTCTCTCCTGTGCTGTACTACACTAATTCTTGGATTAGTTTTGTATCTCTCCTGTGCTTTACTACACTAATTCTTGGATTAGTTTTGTATCTCTCCTGTGCTTTACTACACTAATTCTTGGATTAGTTTTGTATCTCTCCTGTGCTTTACTACACTAATTCTTGGATTAGTTTTGTATCTCTCCTGTGCTTTACTACACTAATTCTTGGATTAGTTTTGTATCTCTCCTGTGCTTTACTACACTAATTCTTGGATTAGTTTTGTATCTCTCCTGTGCTTTACTACACTAATTCTTGGATTAGTTTTGTATCTCTCCTGTGCTGTACTACACTAATTCTTGGATTAGTTTTGTATCTCTCCTGTGCTGTACTACACTAATTCTTGGATTAGTTTTGTATCTCTCCTGTGCTTTACTACACTAATTCTTGGATTAGTTTTGTATCTCTCCTGTGCTTTACTACACTAATTCTTGGATTAGTTTTGTATCTCTCCTGTGCTGTACTGCACTAATTCTTGGATTAGTTTTGTATCTCTCCTGTGCTGTACTGCACTAATTCTTGGATTAGTTTTGTATCTCTCCTGTGCTGTACTACACTATTTCTGGGATTAGTTTTGTATCTCTCCTGTGCTGTACTGCACTAATTCTTGGATTAGTTTTGTATCTCTCCTGTGCTGTACTACACTATTTCTGGGATTAGTTTTGTATCTCTCCTGTGCTGTACTGCACTAATTCTTGGATTAGCTTTGTATCTCTCCTGTGCTGTACTGCACTAATTCTTGGATTAGTTTTGTATCTCTCCTGTGCTGCACTACACTAATTCTTGGATTAGCTTTGGATCTCTCCTGTGCTGTACTGCACTAATTCTTGGATTAGTTTTGTATCTCTCGTGCTGTACTACACAAATTCTGGGATTAGTTTTGTATCTCTCCTGTGCTGTACTACACTAATTCTTGGATTAGTTTTGTATCTCTCCTGTGCTGTACTACACTAATTCTTGGATTGGTTTTGTATCTCTCCTGTGCTGTACTACACTAATTCTTGGATTAGTTTTGTATCTCTCCTGTGCTGTACTACACTAATTCTGGGATTAGTTTTGTATCTCTCCTGTGCTGTACTACACTAATTCTTGGATTAGTTTTGTATCTCTCCTGTGCTTTACTACACTAATTCTTGGATTAGTTTTGTATCTCTCCTGTGCTGTACGACACTAATTCCGGGCTTAGTTTTGTATCTCTCCTGTGCTTTACTACACTAATTCTTGGATTAGTTTTGTATCTCTCCTGTGCTGTACTACACTAATTCTGGGATTAGTTTTGTATCTCTCCTGTGCTTTACTACACTAATTCTGGGATTAGTTTTGTATCTCTCCTGTGCTGTACTACACTAATTCTGGGATTAGTTTTGTTTCTCTCCTGTGCTGTACTACACTAATTCTTGGATTAGTTTTGTATCTCTCCTGTGTTGTACTACACTAATTCTGGGATTAGTTTTGTATCTCTCCTGTGCTTTACTACACTAATTGTGGGATTAGTTTTGTTTCTCTCCTGTGCTGTACTACACTAATTCTGGGCTTAGATTTTTATCTCTCCTGTGTTGTACTACACTAATTCTTGGATTAGTTTTGTATCTCTCCTGTGTTGTACTACACTAATTCTTGGATTAGTTTTGTATCTCTCCTGTGCTGTACTACACTAATTCTGGGATTAGTTTTGGATCTCTCCTGTGCTGTACGACACTAATTCTTGGATTAGTTTTGTATCTCTCCTGTGCTGTACAACACTAATTCTGGGATTAGTTTTGTATCTCTCCTGTGCTGTACTACACTAATTCTGGGATTAGTTTTGTATCTTTCCTGTGCTTTACTACACTAATTCTGGGATTAGTTTTGTATCTCTCCTGTGCTGTACTACACTAATTCTGGGATTAGTTTTGTATCTCTCCTGTGCTGTACTACACTAATTCTGGGATTAGTTTTGTATCTCTCCTGTGCTGTACTACACTAATTCTGGGATTAGTTTTGTTTCTCTCCCGTGCTGTACTGCACTAATTCTTGGATTAGTTTTGTATCTCTCGTGCTGTACTACACTAATTCTGGCATTAGTTTTGTTTCTCTTCTGTGCTGTACTACACTAATTCTTGGATTAGTTTTGTATCTCTCCTGTGCTGTACTACACTAATTCTGGGATTAGTTTTGTTTCTCTCCTGTGCTGTACTACACTAATTCTGGGATTAGTTTTGTATCTCTCCTGTGCTTTACTACACTAATTCTGGGATTAGTATTGTATCTCTCCTGTGCTGTGCTACACTAATTCTGGGATTAGTTTTGTAACTCTCCTGTGCTGTACTACACTAATTCTGGGATTAGTTTTGTTTCTCTCCTGTGCTGTACTACACTAATTCTGGGATTAGTTTTGTATCTCTCCTGTGCTTTACTACACTAATTCTGGGATTAGTTTTGTATCTCTCCTGTGCTGTACTACACTATTTCTGGGATTAGTTTTGTATCTCTCCTGTGCTGTACTGCACTAATTCTGGGATTAGTTTTGTATCTCTCGTGCTGTACTACACGAATTCTGGGATTAGTTTTGTATCTCTCCTGTGCTGTACTACACGAATTCTGGGATTAGTTTTGTATCTCTCCTGTGCTGTACTACACTAATTCTTGGATTAGTTTTGTATCTCTCCTGTGCTGTACTACACTAATTCTTGGATTAGTTTTGTATCTCTCCTGTGCTTTACTACACTAATTCTTGGATTAGTTTTGAATCTCTCCCGTGCTGTACTACACTAATTCTGGGATTAGTTTTGTATCTCTCCTGTGCTGTACTACACTAATTCTTGGATTAGTTTTGTATCTCTCCTGTGCTGTACTACACTAATTCTGGGATTAGTTTTGTATCTCTCCTGTGCTGTACTACACTAATTCTGGGATTAGTTTTGTATCTCTCCTGTGCTGTACTACACTAATTCTTGGATTGGTTTTGTATCTCTCCTGTTCTTTACGACACTAATTCTTGGATTAGTTTTGTATCTCTCCTGTGCTGTACTACACTAATTCTGGGATTAGTTTTGTTTCTCTCCTGTGCTGTACTACACTAATTCTGGGATTAGTTTTGTATCTCTCCTGTGCTGTACTACACTAATTCTGGGATTAGTTTTGTATCTCTCCTGTGCTTTACTACACTAATTCTGGGATTAGTTTTGTATCTCTCGTTCTGTACTACACTAATTCTGGGATTAGTTTTGTATCTCTCCTGTGCTTTACTACACTAATTCTGGGATTAGTTTTGTATCTCTCCTGTGCTTTACTACACTAATTCTGGGATTAGTTTTGTATCTCTCCTGTGCTTTACTACACTAATTCTGGGATTAGTTTTGTATCTCTCCTGTGCTGTACTACACTAATTCTGGGATTAGTTTTGTATCTCTCCTGTGCTGTACTACACTAATTCTTGGATTAGTTTTGTATCTCTCCTGTGCTGTACTGCACTAATTCTGGGATTAGTTTTGTATCTCTCCTGTGCTGTACTACACTAATTCTGGGATTAGTTTTGTATCTCTCCTGTGCTGTACTGCACTAATTCTTGGATTAGTTTTGTATCTCTCCTGTGCTGTACTACACTAATTCTGGGATTAGTTTTGTATCTCTCCTGTGCTTTACGACACTAATTCTGGGATTAGTTTTGTTTCTCTCCTGTGCTTTACTACACTATTTCTGGGATTAGTTTTGTATCTCTCCTGTGCTGTACTACACTAATTCTGGGATTAGTTTTGTATCTCTCCTGTGCTTTACTACACTAATTCTGGGATTAGTTTTGTATCTCTCCTGTGCTTTACCACACTAATTCTTGGATTAGTTTTGTTTCTCTCCTGTGCTGTACTACACTAATTCTGGGATTAGTTTTGTATCTCTCCTGTGCTGTACTACACTAATTCTGGGATTAGTTTTGTATCTCTCCTGTGCTTTACGACACTAATTCTGGGATTAGTTTTGTTTCTCTCCTGTGCTTTACTACACTATTTCTGGGATTAGTTTTGTATCTCTCCTGTGCTGCACGACACTAATTCTGGGATTAGTTTTGTATCTCTCCTGTGCTTTACGACACTAATTCTTGGATTAGTTTTGTTTCTCTCCTGTGCTTTACTACACTATTTCTGGGATTAGTTTTGTTTCTCTCCTGTGCTTTACGACACTAATTCTGGGATTAGTTTTGTATCTCTCCTGTGCTGTACTACACTAATTCTTGGATTAGTTTTGTTTCTCTCCTGTGCTTTACAACACTAATTCTGGGATTAGTTTTGTATCTCTCCTGTGCTTTACGACACTAATTCTGGGGTTAGTTTTGTTTCTCTCCTGTGCTTTACGACACTAATTCTGGGATTAGTTTTGTATCTCTCCTGTGCTGTACTACACTAATTCTTGGATTAGTTTTGTTTCTCTCCTGTGCTTTACTACACTAATTCTGGGATTAGTTTTGTATCTCTCCTGTGCTTTACGACACTAATTCTGGGATTAGTTTTGTTTCTCTCCTGTGCTTTACTACACTAATTCTGGGATTAGTTTTGTATCTCTCCTGTGCTGTACGACACTAATTCTGGGATTAGTTTTGTATCTCTCCTGTGCTGTACTACACTAATTCTGGGATTAGCTTTGTATCTCTCCTGTGCTTTACTATACTAATTCTGGGATTAGTTTTGTATCTCTCCTGTGCTTTACTATACTAATTCTGGGATTAGTTTTGTATCTCTGCTGTGCTGCACTACACTAATTCTGGGATTAGTTTTGTATCTCTCCTGTGCTTTACGACACTATTTCTGGGATTAGTTTTGTATCTCTCCTGTGCTGTACTACACTAATTCTGGGATTAGTTTTGTATCTCTCCTGTGCTTTACTACACTAATTCTGGGATTAGTTTTGTATCTCTCCTGTGCTGTACTACACTAATTCTGGGATTAGTTTTGTATCTCTCCTGTGCTTTACTACACTAATTCTGGGATTAGTTTTGTATCTCTCCTGTGCTGTACTACACTAATTCTGGGATTAGTTTTGTTTCTCTCCTGTGCTGTACTACACTAATTCTGGGATTAGTTTTGTATCTCTCCTGTGCTGTACGACACTAATTCTGGGATTAGTTTTGTATCTCTCCTGTGCTGTACTACACTAATTCTGGGATTAGCTTTGTATCTCTCCTGTGCTTTACTATACTAATTCTGGGATTAGTTTTGTATCTCTCCTGTGCTTTACTACACTAATTCTGGGATTAGTTTTGTATCTCTCCTGTGCTGTACTACACTAATTCTGGGATTAGTTTTGTATCTCTCCTGTGCTGTACTACACTAATTCTGGGATTAGTTTTGTATCTCTCCTGTGCTGTACTACACTAATTCTGGGATTAGTTTTGTATCTCTCCTGTGCTTTACTACACTAATTCTGGGATTAGTTTTGTATCTCTCCTGTGCTGTACTACACTAATTCTGGGATTAGTTTTGTTTCTCTCCTGTGCTGTACTACACTAATTCTGGGATTAGTTTTGTATCTCTCCTATGCTGTACGACACTAATTCTGGGATTAGTTTTGTTTCTCTCCTGTGCTGTACTACACTAATTCTGGGATTAGTTTTGTATCTCTCCTGTGCTTTACGACACTAATTCTGGGATTAGTTTTGTTTCTCTCCTGTGCTGTACTACACTAATTCTGGGATTAGTTTTGTATTTCTCCTGTGCTTTAGTACACTATTTCTGGGATTAGTTTTGTTTCTCTCCTGTGCTTTACGACACTAATTCTGGGATTAGTTTTGTATCTCTCCTGTGCTGTACTACACTATTTCTGGGATTAGTTTTGTATCTCTCCTGTGCTGTACTACACTAATTCTGGGATTAGTTTTGTATCTCTCCTGTGCTGTACTACACTAATTCTGGGATTAGTTTTGTATCTCTCCTGTGCTTTACTACACTAATTCTGGGATTAGTTTTGTATCTCTCCTGTGCTGTACTACACTAATTCTGGGATTAGTTTTGTATCTCTCCTGTGCTGTACTACACTAATTCTGGGATTAGTTTTGTATCTCTCCTGTGCTGTACTACACTAATTCTGGGATTAGTTTTGTATCTCTCCTGTGCTTTACTACACTAATTCTGGGATTAGTTTTGTATCTCTCCTGTGCTGTACTACACTAATTCTGGGATTAGTTTTGTTTCTCTCCTGTGCTGTACTACACTAATTCTGGGATTAGTTTTGTTTCTCTCCTGTGCTTTACGACACTAATTCTGGGATTAGTTTTGTATCTCTCCTGTGCTTTACGACACTAATTCTGGGATTAGTTTTGTTTCTCTCCTGTGCTGTACTACACTAATTCTGGGATTAGTTTTGTATCTCTCCTGTGCTTTACGACACTATTTCTGGGATTAGTTTTGTTTCTCTCCTGTGCTGTACTACACTAATTCTGGGATTAGTTTTGTTTCTCTCCTGTGCTGTACTACACTAATTCTGGGATTAGTTTTGTTTCTCTCCTGTGCTGTACTACACTAATTCTTGGATTAGTTTTGTTTCTCTCCTGTGCTTTACTACACTAATTCTGGGATTAGTTTTGTTTCTCTCCTGTGCTGTACTACACTAATTCTGGGATCAGTTTTGTTTCTCTCCTGTGCTTTACTACACTAATTCTGGGATTAGTTTTGTTTCTCTCCTGTGCTGTACTACACTAATTCTGGGATTAGTTTTGTTTCTCTCCTGTGCTGTACTACACTAATTCTGGGATTAGTTTTGTTTCTCTCCTGTGCTTTACTACACTATTTCTGGGATTAGTTTTGTTTCTCTCCTGTGCTTTACTGCACTAATTCTGGGATTAGTTTTGTATCTCTCCTGTGCTGTACGACACTAATTCTTGGATTAGTTTTGTTTCTCTCCTGTGCTGAACTACACTAATTCTTGGATTAGTTTTGTATCTCTCCTGTGCTTTACTACACTAATTCTGGGATTAGTTTTGTTTCTCTCCTGTGCTGTACTACACTATTTCTGGGATTAGTTTTGTTTACTGTGCTTTACTACACTATTTCTGGGATTAGTTTTGTTTCTCTCCTGTGCTTTACTACACTAATTCTGGGATTAGTTTTGTTTCTCTCCTGTGCTTTACTACACTATTTCTGGGATTAGTTTTGTTTCTCTCCTGTGCTTTACGACACTAATTCTTGGATTAGTTTTGTATCTCTCCTGTGCTTTACGACACTATTTCTGGGATTAGTTTTGTTTCTCTCCTGTGCTTTACTACACTATTTCTGGGATTAGTTTTGTATCTCTCCTGTGCTGTACGACACTAATTCTGGGATTAGTTTTGTATCTCTCCTGTGCTTTACTGCACTAATTCTGGGATTAGTTTTGTTTCTCTCCTGTGCTTTACTACACTATTTCTGGGATTAGTTTTGTTTCTCTCCTGTGCTTTACGACACTAATTCTTGGATTAGTTTTGTTTCTCTCCTGTGCTTTACGACACTAATTCTTGGATTAGTTTTGTATCTCTCCTGTGCTTTACTACACTATTTCTGGGATTAGTTTTGTTTCTCTCCTGTGCTGTACTACACTATTTCTGGGATTAGTTTTGTTTCTCTCCTGTGCTGTACTGCACCAATTCTGGCATTAGTTTTGTATCTCTCCTGTGCTTTACTACACTAATTCTGGGATTAGTTTTGTATCTCTCCTGTGCTGTACGACACTAATTCTTGGATTAGTTTTGTATCTCTCCTGTGCTTTACGACACTAATTCTTGGATTAGTTTTGTTTCTCTCCTGTGCTGTACTACACTAATTCTTGGATTAGTTTTGTATCTCTCCTGTGCTGTACTACACTAATTCTGGGATTAGTTTTGTTTCTCTCCTGTGCTGTACTACACTAATTCTTGGATTAGTTTTGTTTCTCTCCTGTGCTGTACAACACTAATTCTGGGATTAGTTTTGTATCTCTCCTGTGCTGTACGACACTAATTCTTGGATTAGTTTTGTTTCTCTCCTGTGCTGTACTACACTAATTCTGGGATTAGTTTCGTTTCTCTCCTGTGCTTTACTATACTAATTCTTGGATTAGTTTTGTATCTCTCCTGTGCTTTACTACACTAATTCTGGGATTAGTTTTGTATCTCTCCTGTGCTGTACGACACTAATTCTGGGATTAGTTTTGTATCTCTCCTGTGCTGTACGACACTAATTCTGGGATTAGTTTTGTATCTCTCCTGTGCTTTACTACACTAATTCTGGGATTAGTTTTGTATCTCTCCTGTGCTGTACTACACTAATTCTGGGATTAGTTTTGTATCTCTCCTGTGCTGTACGACACTAATTCTGGGATTAGTTTTGTTTCTCTCCTGTGCTTTACTACACTAATTCTGGGATTAGTTTTGTTTCTCTCCTGTGCTTTACTATACTAATTCTTGGATTAGTTTTGTATCTCTCCTGTGCTTTACTACACTAATTCTGGGATTAGTTTTGTATCTCTCCTGTGCTGTACGACACTAATTCTGGGATTAGTTTTGTTTCTCTCCTGTGCTTTACTATACTAATACTTGGATTAGTTTTGTTTCTCTCCTGTGCTGTACTACACTAATTCTGGGATTAGTTTTGTATCTCTCCTGTGCTGTACTACACTAATTCTTGTATTAGTTTTGTTTCTCTCCTGTGCTGTACAACACTAATTCTGGGATTAGTTTTGTTTCTCTCCTGTGCTGTACTACACTAATTCTTGGATTAGTTTTGTTTCTCTCCTGTGCTGTACAACACTAATTCTGGGATTAGTTTTGTATCTCTCCTGTGCTGTACTACACTATTTCTGGGATTAGTTTTGTATCTCTCCTGTGCTGTACTACACTAATTCTGGGATTAGTTTTGTATCTCTCCTGTGCTGTACTACACTAATTCTGGGATTAGTTTTGTTTCTCTCCTGTGCTGTACTACACTATTTCTGGGATTAGTTTTGTATCTCTCCTGTGCTGTACCACACTAATTCTGGGATTAGTTTTGTTTCTCTCCTGTGCTGTACTACACTATTTCTGGGATTAGTTTTGTATCTCTCCTGTGCTGTACTACACTAATTCTGGGATTAGTTTTGTTTCTCTCCTGTGCTGTACTACACTATTTCTGGGATTAGTTTTGTATCTCTCCTGTGCTGTACTACACTAATTCTGGGATTAGTTTTGTTTCTCTCCTGTGCTGTACTACACTATTTCTGGGATTAGTTTTGTATCTCTCCTGTGCTGTACTACACTATTTCTGGGATTAGTTTTGTATCTCTCCTGTGCTGTACTACACTAATTCTGGGATTAGTTTTGTTTCTCTCCTGTGCTGTACTACACTAATTCTGGGATTAGTTTTGTATCTCTCCTGTGCTGTACGACACTAATTCTGGGATTAGTTTTGTATCTCTCCTGTGCTTTACTACACTAATTCTGGGATTAGTTTTGTATCTCTCCTGTGCTGTACTACACTAATTCTGGGATTAGTTTTGTATCTCTCCTGTGCTGTACGACACTAATTCTGGGATTAGTTTTGTTTCTCTCCTGTGCTTTACTACACTAATTCTGGGATTAGTTTTGTTTCTCTCCTGTGCTTTACTATACTAATTCTTGGATTAGTTTTGTATCTCTCCTGTGCTTTACTACACTAATTCTGGGATTAGTTTTGTATCTCTCCTGTGCTGTACGACACTAATTCTGGGATTAGTTTTGTTTCTCTCCTGTGCTTTACTATACTAATTCTTGGATTAGTTTTGTTTCTCTCCTGTGCTGTACTACACTAATTCTGGGATTAGTTTTGTATCTCTCCTGTGCTGTACTACACTAATTCTTGGATTAGTTTTGTTTCTCTCCTGTGCTGTACAACACTAATTCTGGGATTAGTTTTGTTTCTCTCCTGTGCTGTACTACACTAATTCTTGGATTAGTTTTGTTTCTCTCCTGTGCTGTACAACACTAATTCTGGGATTAGTTTTGTATCTCTCCTGTGCTGTACTACACTATTTCTGGGATTAGTTTTGTATCTCTCCTGTGCTGTACTACAGTAATTCTGGGATTAGTTTTGTATCTCTCCTGTGCTGTACTACACTAATTCTTGGATTAGTTTTGTATCTCTCCTGTGCTGTACTACACTAATTCTGGGATTAGTTTTGTTTCTCTCCTGTGCTGTACTACACTATTTCTGGGATTAGTTTTGTATCTCTCCTGTGCTGTACTACACTAATTCTGGGATTAGTTTTGTTTCTCTCCTGTGCTGTACTACACTATTTCTGGGATTAGTTTTGTATCTCTCATGTGCTGTACTACACTAATTCTGGGATTAGTTTTGTTTCTCTCCTGTGCTGTACTACACTATTTCTGGGATTAGTTTTGTATCTCTCCTGTGCTGTACTACACTAATTCTGGGATTAGTTTTGTTTCTCTCCTGTGCTGTACTACACTATTTCTGGGATTAGTTTTGTATCTCTCCTGTGCTGTACTACAGTAATTCTGGGATTAGTTTTGTATCTCTCCTGTGCTGTACTACACTAATTCTGGGATTAGTTTTGTTTCTCTCCTGTGCTGTACTACACTATTTCTGGGATTAGTTTTGTATCTCTCCTGTGCTGTACTACACTAATTCTGGGATTAGTTTTGTTTCTCTCCTGTGCTGTACTACACTATTTCTGGGATTAGTTTTGTATCTCTCCTGTGCTGTACTACACTAATTCTGGGATTAGTTTTGTTTCTCTCCTGTGCTGTACTACACTATTTCTGTGATTAGTTTTGTATCTCTCCTGTGCTGTACTACACTAATTCTGGGATTAGTTTTGTTTCTCTCCTGTGCTGTACTACACTATTTCTGGGATTAGTTTTGTATCTCTCCTGTGCTGTACTACACTAATTCTGGGATTAGTTTTGTATCTCTCATGTGCTGTACGACACTAATTCTTGGATTAGTTTTGTATCTCTCCTGTGCTGTACTACACTAATTCTGGGATTAGTTTTGTATCTCTCCTGTGCTGTACTACACTAATTCTGGGATTAGTTTTGTATCTCTCCTGTGCTGTACTACACTAATTCTTGGATTAGTTTTGTATCTCTCCTGTGCTGTACTACACTAATTCTGGGATTAGTTTTGTATCTCTCCTGTGCTGTACTACACTAATTCTGGGATTAGTTTTGTATCTCTCATGTGCTGTACTACACTAATTCTTGGATTAGTTTTGTATCTCTCCTGTGCTGTACTACACTAATTCTTGGATTAGTTTTGTTTCTCTCCTGTGCTGTACGACACTAATTCTGGGATCAGTTTTGTTTCTCTCCTGTGCTGTACTACACTAATTCTTGGATTAGTTTTGTTTCTCTCCTGTGCTGTACAACACTAATTCTGGGATTAGTTTTGTTTCTCTCCTGTGCTGTACTACACTATTTCTGGGATTAGTTTTGTATCTCTCCTGTGCTGTACTACACTAATTCTTGGATTAGTTTTGTATCTCTCATGTGCTGTACTACACTAATTCTGGGATTAGTTTTGTATCTCTCCTGTGCTGTACTGCACTAATTCTGGGATTAGTTTTGTATCTCTCCTGTGCTGTACTGCACTAATTCTTGGATTAGTTTTGTATCTCTCATGTGCTGTACTACACGAATTCTGGGATTAGCTTTGTTTCTCTCCTGTGCTGAACGACACTAATTCTGGGATTAGTTTTGTATCTCTCCTGTGCTTTACTACACTAATTCTGGGATTAGTTTTGTTTCTCTCCTGTGCTGAACGACACTAATTCTGGGATTAGTTTTGTATCTCTCCTGTGCTGTACTACACTAATTCTTGGATTAGTTTTGTTTCTCTCCTGTGCTGAACGACACTAATTCTGGGATTAGTTTTGTATCTCTCCTGTGCTGTACTGCACTAATTCTGGGATTAGTTTTGTTTCTCTCCTGTGCTGTACTACACTAATTCTTGGATTAGTTTTGTATCTCTCCTGTGCTGAACGACACTAATTCTGGGATTAGTTTTGTATCTCTCCTGTGCTGTACTACACTAATTCTGGGATTAGTTTTGTATCTCTCCTGTGCTGTCCGACACTAATTCTGGGCTTAGTTTTGTATCTCTCCTGTGCTGCACTCCACTAATTCTTGGATTAGTTTTGTATCTCTCCTGTGCTGTCCGACACTAATTCTGGGCTTAGTTTTGTATCTCTCCTGTGCTGTACTACACTAATTCTGGGATTAGTTTTGTATCTCTCCTGTGCTGTACTACACTATTTCTGGGATTAGTTTTGTATCTCTCCTGTGCTGTACTGCACTAATTCTTGGATTAGTTTTGTATCTCTCATGTGCTGTACTACACGAATTCTGGGATTAGTTTTGTATCTCTCCTGTGCTGTACTACACTAATTCATGGATTAGCTTTGTTTCTCTCCTGTGCTGAACGACACTAATTCTGGGATTAGTTTTGTATCTCTCCTGTGCTTTACTACACTAATTCTGGGATTAGTTTTGTTTCTCTCCTGTGCTGAACGACACTAATTCTGGGATTAGTTTTGTATCTCTCCTGTGCTGTACTACACTAATTCTTGGATTAGTTTTGTTTCTCTCCTGTGCTGAACGACACTAATTCTGGGATTAGTTTTGTATCTCTCCTGTGCTGTACTGCACTAATTCTGGGATTAGTTTTGTTTCTCTCCTGTGCTGTACTACACTAATTCTTGGATTAGTTTTGTATCTCCCCTGTGCTGAACGACACTAATTCTGGGATTAGTTTTGTATCTCTCCTGTGCTGTACTACACTAATTCTGGGATTAGTTTTGTATCTCTCCTGTGCTGTCCGACACTAATTCTTGGATTAGTTTTGTATCTCTCCTGTGCTGTACTACACTAATTCTTGGATTAGTTTTGTATCTCTCCTGTGCTGTACGACACTAATTCCGGGCTTAGTTTTGTATCTCTCCTGTGCTTTACTACACTAATTCTGGGATTAGTTTTGTATCTCTCCTGTGCTGTACTACACTAATTCTTGGATTAGTTTTGTATCTCTCCTGTGCTGTACTACACTAATTCTTGGATTAGTTTTGTATCTCTCCTGTGCTGTACGACACTAATTCCGGGCTTAGTTTTGTATCTCTCCTGTGCTTTACTACACTAATTCTTGGATTAGTTTTGTATCTCTCCTGTGCTGTACTACACTAATTCTGGGATTAGTTTTGTATCTCTCCTGTGCTTTACTACACTAATTCTTCGATTAGTTTTGTATCTCTCCTGTGCTGTACTACACTAATTCTTGGATTAGTTTTGTATCTCTCCTGTGCTGTACGACACTAATTCCGGGCTTAGTTTTGTATCTCTCCTGTGCTTTACTACACTAATTCTGGGATTAGTTTTGTATCTCTCCTGTGCTGTACTACACTAATTCTGGGATTAGTTTTGTATCTCTCCTGTGCTGTACTACACTAATTCTGGGATTAGTTTTGTATCTCTCCTGTGCTGTACTGCACTAATTCTGGGATTAGTTTTGTATCTCTCCTGTGCTGTACTACACTAATTCTGGGATTAGTTTTGTATCTCTCCTGTGCTTTACTACAATAATTCTGGGATTAGTTTTGTATCTCTCCTGTGCTTTACTACACTAATTCTGGGATTAGTTTTGTATCTCTCCTGTGCTGTACTACACTAATTCTGGGATTAGTTTTGTATCTCTCCTGTGCTTTACTACACTAATTCTGGGATTAGTTTTGTTTCTCTCCTGTGCTGTACGACACTAATTCTGGGATTAGTTTTGTATCTCTCCTGTGCTGTACTACACTAATTCTGGGATTAGTTTTGTATCCCTCCTGTGCTGTACGACACTAATTCTGGGCTTAGTTTTGTATCTCTCCTGTGCTTTACTACACTAATTCTGGGATTAGTTTTGTTTCTCTCCTGTGCTGTACTACACTAATTCTGGGATTAGTTTTGTATCTCTCCTGTGCTGTACTACACTAATTCTTAGATTAGTTTTGTATCTCTCCTGTGCTTTACGACACTAATTCTGGGATTAGTTTTGTATTTCTCCTGTGCTTTACGACACTAATTCTGGGATTAGTTTTGTTTCTCTCCTGTGCTTTACTACACTATTTCTGGGATTAGTTTTGTATCTCTCCTGTGCTGCACTACACTAATTCTGGGATTAGTTTTGTATCTCTCCTGTGCTTTACTACACTATTTCTGGGATTAGTTTTGTTTCTCTCCTGTGCTTTACGACACTAATTCTGGGATTAGTTTTGTATCTCTCCTGTGCTGTACTACACTAATTCTTGGATTAGTTTTGTATCTCTCCTGTGCTTTACTACACTATTTCTGGGATTAGTTTTGTATCTCTCCTGTGCTGTACGACACTAATTCTGGGATTAGTTTTGTATCTCTCCTGTGCTTTACTACACTAATTCTGGGATTAGTTTTGTATCTCTCCTGTGCTGTACTACACTAATTCTGGGATTAGTTTTGTATCTCTCCTGTGCTTTACTACACTAATTCTGGGATTAGTTTTGTATCTCTCCTGTGCTGTACTACACTAATTCTGGGATTAGTTTTGTTTCTCTCCTGTGCTGTACTACACTAATTCTGGGATTAGTTTTGTATCTCTCCTGTGCTGTACGACACTAATTCTGGGATTAGTTTTGTATCTCTCCTGTGCTGTACTACACTAATTCTGGGATTAGTTTTGTATCTCTCCTGTGCTTTACTATACTAATTCTGGGATTAGTTTTGTATCTCTCCTGTGCTTTACTACACTAATTCTGGGATTAGTTTTGTATCTCTCCTGTGCTGTACTACACTAATTCTGGGATTAGTTTTGTATCTCTCCTGTGCTGTACTACACTAATTCTGGGATTAGTTTTGTATCTCTCCTGTGCTGTACTACACTAATTCTGGGATTAGTTTTGTATCTCTCCTGTGCTTTACTACACTAATTCTGGGATTAGTTTTGTATCTCTCCTGTGCTGTACTACACTAATTCTGGGATTAGTTTTGTTTCTCTCCTGTGCTGTACTACACTAATTCTGGGATTAGTTTTGTATCTCTCCTGTGCTGTACTACACTAATTCTGGGTTTAGTTTTGTATCTCTCCTGTGCTGTACTACACTAATTCTGGGATTAGTTTTGTATCTCTCCTGTGCTTTACTACACTAATTCTGGGATTAGTTTTGTATCTCTCCTGTGCTGTACTACACTAATTCTGGGATTAGTTTTGTATCTCTCCTGTGCTGTACTACACTAATTCTTGGATTAGTTTTGTATCTCTCCTGTGCTGTACTACACTAATTCTGGGATTAGTTTTGTATCTCTCCTGTGCTTTACTACACTAATTCTGGGATTAGTTTTGTATCTCTCCTGTGCTGTACTACACTAATTCTGGGATTAGTTTTGTTTCTCTCCTGTGCTGTACTACACTAATTCTGGGATTAGTTTTGTTTCTCTCCTGTGCTTTACGACACTAATTCTGGGATTAGTTTTGTGCATCTCCTGTGCTTTACGACACTAATTCTGGGATTAGTTTTGTTTCTCTCCTGTGCTGTACTACACTAATTCTGGGATTAGTTTTGTATCTCTCCTGTGCTTTACGACACTATTTCTGGGATTAGTTTTGTTTCTCTCCTGTGCTGTACTACACTAATTCTGGGATCAGTTTTGTTTCTCTCCTGTGCTTTACTACACTAATTCTGGGATTAGTTTTGTTTCTCTCCTGTGCTGTACTACACTAATTCTGGGATTAGTTTTGTTTCTCTCCTGTGCTGTACTACACTAATTCTTGGATTAGTTTTGTTTCTCTCCTGTGCTTTACTACACTAATTCTGGGATTAGTTTTGTTTCTCTCCTGTGCTGTACTACACTAATTCTGGGATCAGTTTTGTTTCTCTCCTGTGCTTTACTACACTAATTCTGGGATTAGTTTTGTTTCTCTCCTGTGCTGTACTACACTAATTCTGGGATTAGTTTTGTTTCTCTCCTGTGCTGTACTACACTAATTCTGGGATTAGTTTTGTATCTCTCCTGTGCTGTACGACACTAATTCTTGGATTAGTTTTGTTTCTCTCCTGTGCTGAACTACACTAATTCTTGGATTAGTTTTGTATCTCTCCTGTGCTTTACTACACTAATTCTGGGATTAGTTTTGTTTCTCTCCTGTGCTGTACTACACTATTTCTGGGATTAGTTTTGTTTACTGTGCTTTACTACACTATTTCTGGGATTAGTTTTGTTTCTCTCCTGTGCTTTACTACACTAATTCTGGGATTAGTTTTGTTTCTCTCCTGTGCTTTACTACACTATTTCTGGGATTAGTTTTGTTTCTCTCCTGTGCTTTACGACACTAATTCTTGGATTAGTTTTGTATCTCTCCTGTGCTTTACTACACTATTTCTGGGATTAGTTTTGTTTCTCTCCTGTGCTTTACTACACTATTTCTGGGATTAGTTTTGTATCTCTCCTGTGCTGTACGACACTAATTCTGGGATTAGTTTTGTATCTCTCCTGTGCTGTACGACACTAATTCTGGGATTAGTTTTGTATCTCTCCTGTGCTTTACTACACTAATTCTGGGATTAGTTTTGTATCTCTCCTGTGCTGTACTACACTAATTCTGGGATTAGTTTTGTATCTCTCCTGTGCTGTACTACACTAATTCTGGGATTAGTTTTGTTTCTCTCCTGTGCTGTACTACACTAATTCTGGGATTAGTTTTGTTTCTCTCCTGTGCTGTACTACACTAATTCTTGGATTAGTTTTGTTTCTCTCCTGTGCTTTACTACACTAATTCTGGGATTAGTTTTGTTTCTCTCCTGTGCTGTACTACACTAATTCTGGGATCAGTTTTGTTTCTCTCCTGTGCTTTACTACACTAATTCTGGGATTAGTTTTGTTTCTCTCCTGTGCTGTACTACACTAATTCTGGGATTAGTTTTGTTTCTCTCCTGTGCTGTACTACACTAATTCTGGGATTAGTTTTGTTTCTCTCCTGTGCTTTACTACACTATTTCTGGGATTAGTTTTGTTTCTCTCCTGTGCTTTACTGCACTAATTCTGGGATTAGTTTTGTATCTCTCCTGTGCTGTACGACACTAATTCTTGGATTAGTTTTGTTTCTCTCCTGTGCTGAACTACACTAATTCTTGGATTAGTTTTGTATCTCTCCTGTGCTTTACTACACTAATTCTGGGATTAGTTTTGTTTCTCTCCTGTGCTGTACTACACTATTTCTGGGATTAGTTTTGTTTACTGTGCTTTACTACACTATTTCTGGGATTAGTTTTGTTTCTCTCCTGTGCTTTACTACACTAATTCTGGGATTAGTTTTGTTTCTCTCCTGTGCTTTACTACACTATTTCTGGGATTAGTTTTGTTTCTCTCCTGTGCTTTACGACACTAATTCTTGGATTAGTTTTGTATCTCTCCTGTGCTTTACGACACTATTTCTGGGATTAGTTTTGTTTCTCTCCTGTGCTTTACTACACTATTTCTGGGATTAGTTTTGTATCTCTCCTGTGCTGTACGACACTAATTCTGGGATTAGTTTTGTATCTCTCCTGTGCTTTACTGCACTAATTCTGGGATTAGTTTTGTTTCTCTCCTGTGCTTTACTACACTATTTCTGGGATTAGTTTTGTTTCTCTCCTGTGCTTTACGACACTAATTCTTGGATTAGTTTTGTTTCTCTCCTGTGCTTTACGACACTAATTCTTGGATTAGTTTTGTATCTCTCCTGTGCTTTACTACACTATTTCTGGGATTAGTTTTGTTTCTCTCCTGTGCTGTACTACACTATTTCTGGGATTAGTTTTGTTTCTCTCCTGTGCTGTACTGCACCAATTCTGGCATTAGTTTTGTATCTCTCCTGTGCTTTACTACACTAATTCTGGGATTAGTTTTGTATCTCTCCTGTGCTGTACGACACTAATTCTTGGATTAGTTTTGTATCTCTCCTGTGCTTTACGACACTAATTCTTGGATTAGTTTTGTTTCTCTCCTGTGCTGTACTACACTAATTCTTGGATTAGTTTTGTATCTCTCCTGTGCTGTACTACACTAATTCTGGGATTAGTTTTGTTTCTCTCCTGTGCTGTACTACACTAATTCTTGGATTAGTTTTGTTTCTCTCCTGTGCTGTACAACACTAATTCTGGGATTAGTTTTGTATCTCTCCTGTGCTGTACGACACTAATTCTTGGATTAGTTTTGTTTCTCTCCTGTGCTGTACTACACTAATTCTGGGATTAGTTTCGTTTCTCTCCTGTGCTTTACTATACTAATTCTTGGATTAGTTTTGTATCTCTCCTGTGCTTTACTACACTAATTCTGGGATTAGTTTTGTATCTCTCCTGTGCTGTACGACACTAATTCTGGGATTAGTTTTGTATCTCTCCTGTGCTGTACGACACTAATTCTGGGATTAGTTTTGTATCTCTCCTGTGCTTTACTACACTAATTCTGGGATTAGTTTTGTATCTCTCCTGTGCTGTACTACACTAATTCTGGGATTAGTTTTGTATCTCTCCTGTGCTGTACGACACTAATTCTGGGATTAGTTTTGTTTCTCTCCTGTGCTTTACTACACTAATTCTGGGATTAGTTTTGTTTCTCTCCTGTGCTTTACTATACTAATTCTTGGATTAGTTTTGTATCTCTCCTGTGCTTTACTACACTAATTCTGGGATTAGTTTTGTATCTCTCCTGTGCTGTACGACACTAATTCTGGGATTAGTTTTGTTTCTCTCCTGTGCTTTACTATACTAATACTTGGATTAGTTTTGTTTCTCTCCTGTGCTGTACTACACTAATTCTGGGATTAGTTTTGTATCTCTCCTGTGCTGTACTACACTAATTCTTGTATTAGTTTTGTTTCTCTCCTGTGCTGTACAACACTAATTCTGGGATTAGTTTTGTTTCTCTCCTGTGCTGTACTACACTAATTCTTGGATTAGTTTTGTTTCTCTCCTGTGCTGTACAACACTAATTCTGGGATTAGTTTTGTATCTCTCCTGTGCTGTACTACACTATTTCTGGGATTAGTTTTGTATCTCTCCTGTGCTGTACTACACTAATTCTGGGATTAGTTTTGTATCTCTCCTGTGCTGTACTACACTAATTCTGGGATTAGTTTTGTTTCTCTCCTGTGCTGTACTACACTATTTCTGGGATTAGTTTTGTATCTCTCCTGTGCTGTACCACACTAATTCTGGGATTAGTTTTGTTTCTCTCCTGTGCTGTACTACACTATTTCTGGGATTAGTTTTGTATCTCTCCTGTGCTGTACTACACTAATTCTGGGATTAGTTTTGTTTCTCTCCTGTGCTGTACTACACTATTTCTGGGATTAGTTTTGTATCTCTCCTGTGCTGTACTACACTAATTCTGGGATTAGTTTTGTTTCTCTCCTGTGCTGTACTACACTATTTCTGGGATTAGTTTTGTATCTCTCCTGTGCTGTACTACACTATTTCTGGGATTAGTTTTGTATCTCTCCTGTGCTGTACTACACTAATTCTGGGATTAGTTTTGTTTCTCTCCTGTGCTGTACTACACTAATTCTGGGATTAGTTTTGTATCTCTCCTGTGCTGTACGACACTAATTCTGGGATTAGTTTTGTATCTCTCCTGTGCTTTACTACACTAATTCTGGGATTAGTTTTGTATCTCTCCTGTGCTGTACTACACTAATTCTGGGATTAGTTTTGTATCTCTCCTGTGCTGTACGACACTAATTCTGGGATTAGTTTTGTTTCTCTCCTGTGCTTTACTACACTAATTCTGGGATTAGTTTTGTTTCTCTCCTGTGCTTTACTATACTAATTCTTGGATTAGTTTTGTATCTCTCCTGTGCTTTACTACACTAATTCTGGGATTAGTTTTGTATCTCTCCTGTGCTGTACGACACTAATTCTGGGATTAGTTTTGTTTCTCTCCTGTGCTTTACTATACTAATTCTTGGATTAGTTTTGTTTCTCTCCTGTGCTGTACTACACTAATTCTGGGATTAGTTTTGTATCTCTCCTGTGCTGTACTACACTAATTCTTGGATTAGTTTTGTTTCTCTCCTGTGCTGTACAACACTAATTCTGGGATTAGTTTTGTTTCTCTCCTGTGCTGTACTACACTAATTCTTGGATTAGTTTTGTTTCTCTCCTGTGCTGTACAACACTAATTCTGGGATTAGTTTTGTATCTCTCCTGTGCTGTACTACACTATTTCTGGGATTAGTTTTGTATCTCTCCTGTGCTGTACTACAGTAATTCTGGGATTAGTTTTGTATCTCTCCTGTGCTGTACTACACTAATTCTTGGATTAGTTTTGTATCTCTCCTGTGCTGTACTACACTAATTCTGGGATTAGTTTTGTTTCTCTCCTGTGCTGTACTACACTATTTCTGGGATTAGTTTTGTATCTCTCCTGTGCTGTACTACACTAATTCTGGGATTAGTTTTGTTTCTCTCCTGTGCTGTACTACACTATTTCTGGGATTAGTTTTGTATCTCTCATGTGCTGTACTACACTAATTCTGGGATTAGTTTTGTTTCTCTCCTGTGCTGTACTACACTATTTCTGGGATTAGTTTTGTATCTCTCCTGTGCTGTACTACACTAATTCTGGGATTAGTTTTGTTTCTCTCCTGTGCTGTACTACACTATTTCTGGGATTAGTTTTGTATCTCTCCTGTGCTGTACTACAGTAATTCTGGGATTAGTTTTGTATCTCTCCTGTGCTGTACTACACTAATTCTGGGATTAGTTTTGTTTCTCTCCTGTGCTGTACTACACTATTTCTGGGATTAGTTTTGTATCTCTCCTGTGCTGTACTACACTAATTCTGGGATTAGTTTTGTTTCTCTCCTGTGCTGTACTACACTATTTCTGGGATTAGTTTTGTATCTCTCCTGTGCTGTACTACACTAATTCTGGGATTAGTTTTGTTTCTCTCCTGTGCTGTACTACACTATTTCTGTGATTAGTTTTGTATCTCTCCTGTGCTGTACTACACTAATTCTGGGATTAGTTTTGTTTCTCTCCTGTGCTGTACTACACTATTTCTGGGATTAGTTTTGTATCTCTCCTGTGCTGTACTACACTAATTCTGGGATTAGTTTTGTATCTCTCATGTGCTGTACGACACTAATTCTTGGATTAGTTTTGTATCTCTCCTGTGCTGTACTACACTAATTCTGGGATTAGTTTTGTATCTCTCCTGTGCTGTACTACACTAATTCTGGGATTAGTTTTGTATCTCTCCTGTGCTGTACTACACTAATTCTTGGATTAGTTTTGTATCTCTCCTGTGCTGTACTACACTAATTCTGGGATTAGTTTTGTATCTCTCCTGTGCTGTACTACACTAATTCTGGGATTAGTTTTGTATCTCTCATGTGCTGTACTACACTAATTCTTGGATTAGTTTTGTATCTCTCCTGTGCTGTACTACACTAATTCTTGGATTAGTTTTGTTTCTCTCCTGTGCTGTACGACACTAATTCTGGGATCAGTTTTGTTTCTCTCCTGTGCTGTACTACACTAATTCTTGGATTAGTTTTGTTTCTCTCCTGTGCTGTACAACACTAATTCTGGGATTAGTTTTGTTTCTCTCCTGTGCTGTACTACACTATTTCTGGGATTAGTTTTGTATCTCTCCTGTGCTGTACTACACTAATTCTTGGATTAGTTTTGTATCTCTCATGTGCTGTACTACACTAATTCTGGGATTAGTTTTGTATCTCTCCTGTGCTGTACTGCACTAATTCTGGGATTAGTTTTGTATCTCTCCTGTGCTGTACTGCACTAATTCTTGGATTAGTTTTGTATCTCTCATGTGCTGTACTACACGAATTCTGGGATTAGCTTTGTTTCTCTCCTGTGCTGAACGACACTAATTCTGGGATTAGTTTTGTATCTCTCCTGTGCTTTACTACACTAATTCTGGGATTAGTTTTGTTTCTCTCCTGTGCTGAACGACACTAATTCTGGGATTAGTTTTGTATCTCTCCTGTGCTGTACTACACTAATTCTTGGATTAGTTTTGTTTCTCTCCTGTGCTGAACGACACTAATTCTGGGATTAGTTTTGTATCTCTCCTGTGCTGTACTGCACTAATTCTGGGATTAGTTTTGTTTCTCTCCTGTGCTGTACTACACTAATTCTTGGATTAGTTTTGTATCTCTCCTGTGCTGAACGACACTAATTCTGGGATTAGTTTTGTATCTCTCCTGTGCTGTACTACACTAATTCTGGGATTAGTTTTGTATCTCTCCTGTGCTGTCCGACACTAATTCTGGGCTTAGTTTTGTATCTCTCCTGTGCTGCACTCCACTAATTCTTGGATTAGTTTTGTATCTCTCCTGTGCTGTCCGACACTAATTCTGGGCTTAGTTTTGTATCTCTCCTGTGCTGTACTACACTAATTCTGGGATTAGTTTTGTATCTCTCCTGTGCTGTACTACACTATTTCTGGGATTAGTTTTGTATCTCTCCTGTGCTGTACTGCACTAATTCTTGGATTAGTTTTGTATCTCTCATGTGCTGTACTACACGAATTCTGGGATTAGTTTTGTATCTCTCCTGTGCTGTACTACACTAATTCATGGATTAGCTTTGTTTCTCTCCTGTGCTGAACGACACTAATTCTGGGATTAGTTTTGTATCTCTCCTGTGCTTTACTACACTAATTCTGGGATTAGTTTTGTTTCTCTCCTGTGCTGAACGACACTAATTCTGGGATTAGTTTTGTATCTCTCCTGTGCTGTACTGCACTAATTCTGGGATTAGTTTTGTTTCTCTCCTGTGCTGTACTACACTAATTCTTGGATTAGTTTTGTATCTCCCCTGTGCTGAACGACACTAATTCTGGGATTAGTTTTGTATCTCTCCTGTGCTGTACTACACTAATTCTGGGATTAGTTTTGTATCTCTCCTGTGCTGTCCGACACTAATTCTTGGATTAGTTTTGTATCTCTCCTGTGCTGTACTACACTAATTCTTGGATTAGTTTTGTATCTCTCCTGTGCTGTACGACACTAATTCCGGGCTTAGTTTTGTATCTCTCCTGTGCTTTACTACACTAATTCTGGGATTAGTTTTGTATCTCTCCTGTGCTGTACTACACTAATTCTTGGATTAGTTTTGTATCTCTCCTGTGCTGTACTACACTAATTCTTGGATTAGTTTTGTATCTCTCCTGTGCTGTACGACACTAATTCCGGGCTTAGTTTTGTATCTCTCCTGTGCTTTACTACACTAATTCTTGGATTAGTTTTGTATCTCTCCTGTGCTGTACTACACTAATTCTGGGATTAGTTTTGTATCTCTCCTGTGCTTTACTACACTAATTCTTCGATTAGTTTTGTATCTCTCCTGTGCTGTACTACACTAATTCTTGGATTAGTTTTGTATCTCTCCTGTGCTGTACGACACTAATTCCGGGCTTAGTTTTGTATCTCTCCTGTGCTTTACTACACTAATTCTGGGATTAGTTTTGTATCTCTCCTGTGCTGTACTACACTAATTCTGGGATTAGTTTTGTATCTCTCCTGTGCTGTACTACACTAATTCTGGGATTAGTTTTGTATCTCTCCTGTGCTGTACTGCACTAATTCTGGGATTAGTTTTGTATCTCTCCTGTGCTGTACTACACTAATTCTGGGATTAGTTTTGTATCTCTCCTGTGCTTTACTACAATAATTCTGGGATTAGTTTTGTATCTCTCCTGTGCTTTACTACACTAATTCTGGGATTAGTTTTGTATCTCTCCTGTGCTGTACTACACTAATTCTGGGATTAGTTTTGTATCTCTCCTGTGCTTTACTACACTAATTCTGGGATTAGTTTTGTTTCTCTCCTGTGCTGTACGACACTAATTCTGGGATTAGTTTTGTATCTCTCCTGTGCTGTACTACACTAATTCTGGGATTAGTTTTGTATCCCTCCTGTGCTGTACGACACTAATTCTGGGCTTAGTTTTGTATCTCTCCTGTGCTTTACTACACTAATTCTGGGATTAGTTTTGTTTCTCTCCTGTGCTGTACTACACTAATTCTGGGATTAGTTTTGTATCTCTCCTGTGCTGTACTACACTAATTCTTAGATTAGTTTTGTATCTCTCCTGTGCTTTACGACACTAATTCTGGGATTAGTTTTGTATTTCTCCTGTGCTTTACGACACTAATTCTGGGATTAGTTTTGTTTCTCTCCTGTGCTTTACTACACTATTTCTGGGATTAGTTTTGTATCTCTCCTGTGCTGCACTACACTAATTCTGGGATTAGTTTTGTATCTCTCCTGTGCTTTACTACACTATTTCTGGGATTAGTTTTGTTTCTCTCCTGTGCTTTACGACACTAATTCTGGGATTAGTTTTGTATCTCTCCTGTGCTGTACTACACTAATTCTTGGATTAGTTTTGTATCTCTCCTGTGCTTTACTACACTATTTCTGGGATTAGTTTTGTATCTCTCCTGTGCTGTACGACACTAATTCTGGGATTAGTTTTGTATCTCTCCTGTGCTTTACTACACTAATTCTGGGATTAGTTTTGTATCTCTCCTGTGCTGTACTACACTAATTCTGGGATTAGTTTTGTATCTCTCCTGTGCTTTACTACACTAATTCTGGGATTAGTTTTGTATCTCTCCTGTGCTTTACTACACTAATTCTGGGATTAGTTTTGTTTCTCTCCTGTGCTGTACTACACTAATTCTGGGATTAGTTTTGTATCTCTCCTGTGCTGTACGACACTAATTCTGGGATTAGTTTTGTATCTCTCCTGTGCTGTACTACACTAATTCTGGGATTAGTTTTGTATCTCTCCTGTGCTTTACTATACTAATTCTGGGATTAGTTTTGTATCTCTCCTGTGCTTTACTACACTAATTCTGGGATTAGTTTTGTATCTCTCCTGTGCTGTACTACACTAATTCTGGGATTAGTTTTGTATCTCTCCTGTGCTGTACTACACTAATTCTGGGATTAGTTTTGTATCTCTCCTGTGCTGTACTACACTAATTCTGGGATTAGTTTTGTATCTCTCCTGTGCTTTACTACACTAATTCTGGGATTAGTTTTGTATCTCTCCTGTGCTGTACTACACTAATTCTGGGATTAGTTTTGTTTCTCTCCTGTGCTGTACTACACTAATTCTGGGATTAGTTTTGTATCTCTCCTGTGCTGTACTACACTAATTCTGGGTTTAGTTTTGTATCTCTCCTGTGCTGTACTACACTAATTCTGGGATTAGTTTTGTATCTCTCCTGTGCTTTACTACACTAATTCTGGGATTAGTTTTGTATCTCTCCTGTGCTGTACTACACTAATTCTGGGATTAGTTTTGTATCTCTCCTGTGCTGTACTACACTAATTCTTGGATTAGTTTTGTATCTCTCCTGTGCTGTACTACACTAATTCTGGGATTAGTTTTGTATCTCTCCTGTGCTTTACTACACTAATTCTGGGATTAGTTTTGTATCTCTCCTGTGCTGTACTACACTAATTCTGGGATTAGTTTTGTTTCTCTCCTGTGCTGTACTACACTAATTCTGGGATTAGTTTTGTTTCTCTCCTGTGCTTTACGACACTAATTCTGGGATTAGTTTTGTGCATCTCCTGTGCTTTACGACACTAATTCTGGGATTAGTTTTGTTTCTCTCCTGTGCTGTACTACACTAATTCTGGGATTAGTTTTGTATCTCTCCTGTGCTTTACGACACTATTTCTGGGATTAGTTTTGTTTCTCTCCTGTGCTGTACTACACTAATTCTGGGATCAGTTTTGTTTCTCTCCTGTGCTTTACTACACTAATTCTGGGATTAGTTTTGTTTCTCTCCTGTGCTGTACTACACTAATTCTGGGATTAGTTTTGTTTCTCTCCTGTGCTGTACTACACTAATTCTTGGATTAGTTTTGTTTCTCTCCTGTGCTTTACTACACTAATTCTGGGATTAGTTTTGTTTCTCTCCTGTGCTGTACTACACTAATTCTGGGATCAGTTTTGTTTCTCTCCTGTGCTTTACTACACTAATTCTGGGATTAGTTTTGTTTCTCTCCTGTGCTGTACTACACTAATTCTGGGATTAGTTTTGTTTCTCTCCTGTGCTGTACTACACTAATTCTGGGATTAGTTTTGTATCTCTCCTGTGCTGTACGACACTAATTCTTGGATTAGTTTTGTTTCTCTCCTGTGCTGAACTACACTAATTCTTGGATTAGTTTTGTATCTCTCCTGTGCTTTACTACACTAATTCTGGGATTAGTTTTGTTTCTCTCCTGTGCTGTACTACACTATTTCTGGGATTAGTTTTGTTTACTGTGCTTTACTACACTATTTCTGGGATTAGTTTTGTTTCTCTCCTGTGCTTTACTACACTAATTCTGGGATTAGTTTTGTTTCTCTCCTGTGCTTTACTACACTATTTCTGGGATTAGTTTTGTTTCTCTCCTGTGCTTTACGACACTAATTCTTGGATTAGTTTTGTATCTCTCCTGTGCTTTACTACACTATTTCTGGGATTAGTTTTGTTTCTCTCCTGTGCTTTACTACACTATTTCTGGGATTAGTTTTGTATCTCTCCTGTGCTGTACGACACTAATTCTGGGATTAGTTTTGTATCTCTCCTGTGCTTTACTGCACTAATTCTGGGATTAGTTTTGTTTCTCTCCTGTGCTTTACTACACTATTTCTGGGATTAGTTTTGTTTCTCTCCTGTGCTTTACGACACTAATTCTTGGATTAGTTTTGTTTCTCTCCTGTGCTTTACGACACTAATTCTTGGATTAGTTTTGTATCTCTCCTGTGCTTTACTACACTATTTCTGGGATTAGTTTTGTATCTCTCCTGTGCTGTACGACACTAATTCTGGGATTAGTTTTGTATCTCTCCTGTGCTTTACTACACTAATTCTGGGATTAGTTTTGTATCTCTCCTGTGCTGTACTACACTAATTCTGGGATTAGTTTTGTATCTCTCCTGTGCTTTACTACACTAATTCTGGGATTAGTTTTGTATCTCTCCTGTGCTGTACTACACTAATTCTGGGATTAGTTTTGTTTCTCTCCTGTGCTGTACTACACTAATTCTGGGATTAGTTTTGTATCTCTCCTGTGCTGTACGACACTAATTCTGGGATTAGTTTTGTATCTCTCCTGTGCTGTACTACACTAATTCTGGGATTAGTTTTGTATCTCTCCTGTGCTTTACTATACTAATTCTGGGATTAGTTTTGTATCTCTCCTGTGCTTTACTACACTAATTCTGGGATTAGTTTTGTATCTCTCCTGTGCTGTACTACACTAATTCTGGGATTAGTTTTGTATCTCTCCTGTGCTGTACTACACTAATTCTGGGATTAGTTTTGTATCTCTCCTGTGCTGTACTACACTAATTCTGGGATTAGTTTTGTATCTCTCCTGTGCTTTACTACACTAATTCTGGGATTAGTTTTGTATCTCTCCTGTGCTGTACTACACTAATTCTGGGATTAGTTTTGTTTCTCTCCTGTGCTGTACTACACTAATTCTGGGATTAGTTTTGTATCTCTCCTGTGCTGTACTACACTAATTCTGGGTTTAGTTTTGTATCTCTCCTGTGCTGTACTACACTAATTCTGGGATTAGTTTTGTATCTCTCCTGTGCTTTACTACACTAATTCTGGGATTAGTTTTGTATCTCTCCTGTGCTGTACTACACTAATTCTGGGATTAGTTTTGTATCTCTCCTGTGCTGTACTACACTAATTCTTGGATTAGTTTTGTATCTCTCCTGTGCTGTACTACACTAATTCTGGGATTAGTTTTGTATCTCTCCTGTGCTTTACTACACTAATTCTGGGATTAGTTTTGTATCTCTCCTGTGCTGTACTACACTAATTCTGGGATTAGTTTTGTTTCTCTCCTGTGCTGTACTACACTAATTCTGGGATTAGTTTTGTTTCTCTCCTGTGCTTTACGACACTAATTCTGGGATTAGTTTTGTGCATCTCCTGTGCTTTACGACACTAATTCTGGGATTAGTTTTGTTTCTCTCCTGTGCTGTACTACACTAATTCTGGGATTAGTTTTGTATCTCTCCTGTGCTTTACGACACTATTTCTGGGATTAGTTTTGTTTCTCTCCTGTGCTGTACTACACTAATTCTGGGATCAGTTTTGTTTCTCTCCTGTGCTTTACTACACTAATTCTGGGATTAGTTTTGTTTCTCTCCTGTGCTGTACTACACTAATTCTGGGATTAGTTTTGTTTCTCTCCTGTGCTGTACTACACTAATTCTTGGATTAGTTTTGTTTCTCTCCTGTGCTTTACTACACTAATTCTGGGATTAGTTTTGTTTCTCTCCTGTGCTGTACTACACTAATTCTGGGATCAGTTTTGTTTCTCTCCTGTGCTTTACTACACTAATTCTGGGATTAGTTTTGTTTCTCTCCTGTGCTGTACTACACTAATTCTGGGATTAGTTTTGTTTCTCTCCTGTGCTGTACTACACTAATTCTGGGATTAGTTTTGTATCTCTCCTGTGCTGTACGACACTAATTCTTGGATTAGTTTGGTTTCTCTCCTGTGCTGAACTACACTAATTCTTGGATTAGTTTTGTATCTCTCCTGTGCTTTACTACACTAATTCTGGGATTAGTTTTGTTTCTCTCCTGTGCTGTACTACACTATTTCTGGGATTAGTTTTGTTTACTGTGCTTTACTACACTATTTCTGGGATTAGTTTTGTTTCTCTCCTGTGCTTTACTACACTAATTCTGGGATTAGTTTTGTTTCTCTCCTGTGCTTTACTACACTATTTCTGGGATTAGTTTTGTTTCTCTCCTGTGCTTTACGACACTAATTCTTGGATTAGTTTTGTATCTCTCCTGTGCTTTACTACACTATTTCTGGGATTAGTTTTGTTTCTCTCCTGTGCTTTACTACACTATTTCTGGGATTAGTTTTGTATCTCTCCTGTGCTGTACGACACTAATTCTGGGATTAGTTTTGTATCTCTCCTGTGCTTTACTGCACTAATTCTGGGATTAGTTTTGTTTCTCTCCTGTGCTTTACTACACTATTTCTGGGATTAGTTTTGTTTCTCTCCTGTGCTTTACGACACTAATTCTTGGATTAGTTTTGTTTCTCTCCTGTGCTTTACGACACTAATTCTTGGATTAGTTTTGTATCTCTCCTGTGCTGTACGACACTAATTCTGGGATTAGTTTTGTATCTCTCCTGTGCTTTACTACACTAATTCTGGGATTAGTTTTGTATCTCTCCTGTGCTGTACTACACTAATTCTGGGATTAGTTTTGTATCTCTCCTGTGCTGTACGACACTAATTCTGGGATTAGTTTTGTTTCTCTCCTGTGCTTTACTACACTAATTCTGGGATTAGTTTTGTTTCTCTCCTGTGCTTTACTATACTAATTCTTGGATTAGTTTTGTATCTCTCCTGTGCTTTACTACACTAATTCTGGGATTAGTTTTGTATCTCTCCTGTGCTGTACGACACTAATTCTGGGATTAGTTTTGTTTCTCTCCTGTGCTTTACTATACTAATTCTTGGATTAGTTTTGTTTCTCTCCTGTGCTGTACTACACTAATTCTGGGATTAGTTTTGTATCTCTCCTGTGCTGTACTACACTAATTCTTGGATTAGTTTTGTTTCTCTCCTGTGCTGTACAACACTAATTCTGGGATTAGTTTTGTATCTCTCCTGTGCTGTACTACAGTAATTCTGGGATTAGTTTTGTATCTCTCCTGTGCTGTACTACACTAATTCTGGGATTAGTTTTGTTTCTCTCCTGTGCTGTACTACACTATTTCTGGGATTAGTTTTGTATCTCTCCTGTGCTGTACTACACTAATTCTGGGATTAGTTTTGTTTCTCTCCTGTGCTGTACTACACTATTTCTGGGATTAGTTTTGTATCTCTCCTGTGCTGTACTACACTAATTCTGGGATTAGTTTTGTTTCTCTCCTGTGCTGTACTACACTATTTCTGGGATTAGTTTTGTATCTCTCCTGTGCTGTACTACACTAATTCTGGGATTAGTTTTGTTTCTCTCCTGTGCTGTACTACACTATTTCTGGGATTAGTTTTGTATCTCTCCTGTGCTGTACTACAGTAATTCTGGGATTAGTTTTGTATCTCTCCTGTGCTGTACTACACTAATTCTGGGATTAGTTTTGTTTCTCTCCTGTGCTGTACTACACTATTTCTGGGATTAGTTTTGTATCTCTCCTGTGCTGTACTACACTAATTCTGGGATTAGTTTTGTTTCTCTCCTGTGCTGTACTACACTATTTCTGGGATTAGTTTTGTATCTCTCCTGTGCTGTACTACACTAATTCTGGGATTAGTTTTGTTTCTCTCCTGTGCTGTACTACACTATTTCTGGGATTAGTTTTGTATCTCTCCTGTGCTGTACTACACTAATTCTGGGATTAGTTTTGTTTCTCTCCTGTGCTGTACTACACTATTTCTGGGATTAGTTTTGTATCTCTCCTGTGCTGTACTACACTAATTCTGGGATTAGTTTTGTATCTCTCATGTGCTGTACGACACTAATTCTTGGATTAGTTTTGTATCTCTCATGTGCTGTACTACACTAATTCTGGGATTAGTTTTGTATCTCTCCTGTGCTGTACTACACTAATTCTGGGATTAGTTTTGTATCTCTCCTGTGCTGTACTACACTAATTCTTGGATTAGTTTTGTATCTCTCCTGTGCTGTACTACACGAATTCTGGGATTAGTTTTGTATCTCTCCTGTGCTGTACTACACTAATTCTTGGATTAGTTTTGTATCTCTCATGTGCTGTACTACACTAATTCTGGGATTAGTTTTGTATCTCTCCTGTGCTGTACTGCACTAATTCTGGGATTAGTTTTGTATCTCTCCTGTGCTGTACTGCACTAATTCTTGGATTAGTTTTGTATCTCTCATGTGCTGTACTACACGAATTCTGGGATTAGTTTTGTATCTCTCCTGTGCTGTACTACACTAATTCTTGGATTAGCTTTGTTTCTCTCCTGTGCTGAACGACACTAATTCTGGGATTAGTTTTGTATCTCTCCTGTGCTTTACTACACTAATTCTGGGATTAGTTTTGTTTCTCTCCTGTGCTGAACGACACTAATTCTGGGATTAGTTTTGTATCTCTCCTGTGCTGTACTACACTAATTCTTGGATTAGTTTTGTTTCTCTCCTGTGCTGAACGACACTAGTTCTGGGATTAGTTTTGTATCTCTCCTGTGCTGTACTGCACTAATTCTTGGATTAGTTTTGTATCTCTCCTGTGCTGAACGACACTAATTCTGGGATTAGTTTTGTATCTCTCCTGTGCTGTACTACACTAATTCTGGGATTAGTTTTGTATCTCTCCTGTGCTGTCCGACACTAATTCTGGGCTTAGTTTTGTATCTCTCCTGTGCTGCACTCCACTAATTCTTGGATTAGTTTTGTATCTCTCCTGTGCTGTCCGACACTAATTCTGGGCTTAGTTTTGTATCTCTCCTGTGCTGTACTACACTAATTCTGGGATTAGTTTTGTATCTCTCCTGTGCTGTACTACACTATTTCTGGGATTAGTTTTGTATCTCTCCTGTGCTGTACTGCACTAATTCTTGGATTAGTTTTGTATCTCTCATGTGCTGTACTACACGAATTCTGGGATTAGTTTTGTATCTCTCCTGTGCTGTACTACACTAATTCTTGGATTAGCTTTGTTTCTCTCCTGTGCTGAACGACACTAATTCTGGGATTAGTTTTGTATCTCTCCTGTGCTTTACTACACTAATTCTGGGATTAGTTTTGTTTCTCTCCTGTGCTGAACGACACTAATTCTGGGATTAGTTTTGTATCTCTCCTGTGCTGTACTACACTAATTCTTGGATTAGTTTTGTTTCTCTCCTGTGCTGAACGACACTAATTCTGGGATTAGTTTTGTATCTCTCCTGTGCTGTACTGCACTAATTCTGGGATTAGTTTTGTTTCTCTCCTGTGCTGTACTACACTAATTCTTGGATTAGTTTTGTATCTCTCCTGTGCTGAACGACACTAATTCTGGGATTAGTTTTGTATCTCTCCTGTGCTGTACTACACTAATTCTGGGATTTGTTTTGTATCTCTCCTGTGCTGTCCGACACTAATTCTTGGATTAGTTTTGTATCTCTCCTGTGCTGTACTACACTAATTCTTGGATTAGTTTTGTATCTCTCCTGTGCTGTACGACACTAATTCCGGGCTTAGTTTTGTATCTCTCCTGTGCTTTACTACACTAATTCTGGGATTAGTTTTGTATCTCTCCTGTGCTGTACTACACTAATTCTTGGATTAGTTTTGTATCTCTCCTGTGCTGTACTACACTAATTCTTGGATTAGTTTTGTATCTCTCCTGTGCTGTACGACACTAATTCCGGGCTTAGTTTTGTATCTCTCCTGTGCTTTACTACACTAATTCTTGGATTAGTTTTGTATCTCTCCTGTGCTGTACTACACTAATTCTGGGATTAGTTTTGTATCTCTCCTGTGCTTTACTACACTAATTCTTGGATTAGTTTTGTATCTCTCCTGTGCTGTACTACACTAATTCTTGGATTAGTTTTGTATCTCTCCTGTGCTGTACGACACTAATTCCGGGCTTAGTTTTGTATCTCTCCTGTGCTTTACTACACTAATTATGGGATTAGTTTTGTATCTCTCCTGTGCTGTACTACACTAATTCTGGGATTAGTTTTGTATCTCTCCTGTGCTGTACTACACTAATTCTGGGATTAGTTTTGTATCTCTCCTGTGCTGTACTGCACTAATTCTGGGATTAGTTTTGTATCTCTCCTGTGCTGTACTACACTAATTCTGGGATTAGTTTTGTATCTCTCCTGTGCTTTACTACACTAATTCTGGGATTAGTTTTGTATCTCTCCTGTGCTTTACTACACTAATTCTGGGATTAGTTTTGTATCTCTCCTGTGCTTTACTACACTAATTCTGGGATTAGTTTTGTATCTCTCCTGTGCTGTACTACACTAATTCTGGGATTAGTTTTGTATCTCTCCTGTGCTTTACTACACTAATTCTGGGATTAGTTTTGTTTCTCTCCTGTGCTGTACGACACTAATTCTGGGATTAGTTTTGTATCTCTCCTGTGCTGTACTACACTAATTCTGGGATTAGTTTTGTATCTCTCCTGTGCTGTACGACACTAATTCTGGGCTTAGTTTTGTATCTCTCCTGTGCTGTACTACACTAATTCTTGGATTAGTTTTGTATCTCTCCTGTGCTTTACTACACTAATTCTGGGATTAGTTTTGTATCTCTCCTGTGCTGTACTACACTAATTCTTGGATTAGTTTTGTATCTCTCCTGTGCTGTACGACACTAATTCTGGGATTAGTTTTGTATCTCTCCTGTGCTGTACTACACTAATTCTGGGATTAGTTTTGTATCTCTCCTGTGCTGTACTACACTAATTCTGGGATTAGTTTTGTATCTCTCCTGTGCTGTACGACACTAATTCTGGGATTAGTTTTGTATCTCTCCTGTGCTTTACTACACTAATTCTGGGATTAGTTTTGTATCTCTCCTATGCTGTACTACACTAATTCTTGGATTAGTTTTGTATCTCTCCTGTGCTTTACTACACTAATTCTTGGATTAGTTTTGTATCTCTCCTGTGCTTTACTACACTAATTCTGGGATTAGTTTTGTATCTCTCCTGTGCTTTACTGCACTAATTCTGGGATTAGTTTTGTATCTCTCCTGTGCTGTACTACACTAATTCTGGGATTAGTTTTGTATCTCTCCTGTGCTGTACTACACTAATTCTTGGATTAGTTTTGTATCTCTCCTGTGCTGTACGACACTAATTCTGGGCTTAGTTTTGTATCTCTCCTGTGCTGTACTACACTAATTCTTGGATTAGTTTTGTATCTCTCCTGTGCTTTACTACACTAATTCTGGGATTAGTTTTGTTTCTCTCCTGTGCTGTACTACACTAATTCTTGGATTAGTTTTGTATCTCTCCTGTGCTGTACTACACTAATTCTTGGATTAGTTTTGTATCTCTCCTGTGCTTTACTACACTAATTCTGGGATTCGTTTTGTATCTCTCCTGTGCTTTACTACACTAATTCTGGGATTAGTTTTGTTTCTCTCCTGTGCTTTACTACACTAATTCTTGGATTAGTTTTGTATCGCTCCTGTGCTATACTACACTAATTTTTGGATTAGTTTTGTATCTCTCCTGTGCTTTACTACACTAATTCTTGGATTAGTTTTGTATCTCTCCTGTGCTTTACTACACTAATTCCGGGCTTAGTTTTGTATCTCTCCTGTGCTTTACTACACAAATTCTTGGATTAGTTTTGTATCTCTCCTGTGCTTTACTACACTAATTCTTGGATTAGTTTTGTATCTCTCCTGTGCTGTACGACACTAATTCCGGGCTTAGTTTTGTATCTCTCCTGTGCTTTACTACACTAATTCTTGGATTAGTTTTGTATCTCTCCTGTGCTGTACTACACTAATTCTGGGATTAGTTTTGTATCTCTCCTGTGCTGTACGACACTAATTCCGGGCTTAGTTTTATATCTCTCCTGTGCTTTACTACACTAATTCTGGGATTAGTTTTGTATCTCTCCTGTGCTTTACTACACTAATTCTTGGATTAGTTTTGTATCTCTCCTGTGCTTTACTACACTAATTCTGGGATTAGTTTTGTATCTCTCCTGTGCTGTACGACACTAATTCCGGGCTTAGTTTTGTATCTCTCCTGTGCTTTACTACACTAATTCTTGGATTAGTTTTGTATCTCTCCTGTGCTGTACTACACTAATTCTGGGATTAGTTTTGTATCTCTCCTGTGCTGTACTACACTAATTCTGGGATTAGTTTTGTATCTCTCCTGTGCTTTACTACACTAATTCTGGGATTAGTTTTGTATCTCTCCTGCGCTTTACTACACTAATTCTGGGATTAGTTTTGTATCTCTCCTGTGCTGTACTACACTAATTCTGGGATTAGTATATGGATTTCAGTAAGGCGTTTGATAAGGTTCCCCACGGTAGGCTATTGCAGAAAATACGCAAGTATGGGGTTGAAGGTGATTTAGAGCTTTGGATCAGAAATTGGCTAGCTGAAAGAAGACAGAGGGTGGTGGTTGATGGCAAATGTTCATCCTGGAGTTTAGTTACTAGTGGTGTACCGCAAGGTTCTGTTTTGGGGCCACTGCTGTTTGTCATTTTTATAAACGACCTGGATGAGGGTGTAGAAGGGTGGGTTAGTAAATTTGCGGATGACACGAAGGTCGGTGGAGTTGTGGATAGTGTCGAAGGGTGTTGTAGGGTACAGAGGGACATAGATAGGCTGCAGAGCTGGGCTGAGAGATGGCAAATGGAGTTTAATGCGGAGAAGTGTGAGGTGATTCACTTTGGAAGGAGTAACAGCAATGCAGAGTACTGGGCTAATGGGAAGATTCTTGGTAGTGTAGATGAGCAGAGAGATCTTGGTATCCAGGTACATAAATCCCTGAAAGTTGCTACCCAGGTTAATAGGGCTGTTAAGAAGGCATATGGTGTGTTAGCCTTTATTAGTAGGGGGATCGAGTTTCAGAGCCACGGGGTCATGATGCAGCTGTACAAAACTCTGGTGAGGCCGCACCTGGAGTATTGCATGCAGTTCTGGTCACCGCATTATAGGAAGGATGTCGAAGCTTTGGAAAGGGTGCAGAGGAGATTTACTAGGATGTTGCCTGGTATGGAAGGAAGGTCTTACGAGGAAAGGCTGAGGGACTTGGGGTTGTTTTCGTTAGAGAGAAGGAGGAGGAGAGGTGACTTAATAGAGACATACAAGATAATCAGAGGGTTAGATAGGGTGGATAGTGAGAGTCTTTTTCCTCGGATGAGGATGGCAAACACGAGGGGACATAGCTTTAAGTTGAGGGGTGAAAGATATAGGACAGATGTCAGAGGTAGTTTCTTTACGCAGAGAGTAGTAGGGGCGTGGAACGCCCTGCCTGCAACAGTAGTAGACTCGCCAACTTTAAGGGCATTTAAGTGGTCATTGGATAGACATATGGATGTAAATGGAATAGTGTAGGTCAGATGATCGGCGCAACATCGAGGGCCGAAGGGCCTGTACTGCGCTGTAATATTCTAATTCTAATTCTAATTCCGGGCTTAGTTTTGTATCTCTCCTGTGCTTTACTACATTAATTCTGGGATTAGTTTTGTATCTCTCCTGTGCTTTACTACACTAATTCTTGGATTAGTTTTGTATCTCTCCTGTGCTTTACTACACTAATTCTGGGATTAGTTTTGTATCTCTCCTGTGCTGTAATACACTAATTCTGGGATTAGTTTTGTATCTCTCCTGTGCTTTACTACACTAATTCTTGGATTAGTTTTGTATCTCTCCTGTGCTTTACTACACTAATTCTTGGATTAGTTTTGTATCTCTCCTGTGCTGTACGACACTAATTCCGGGCTTAGTTTTGTATCTCTCCTGTGCTTTACTACACTAATTCTTGGATTAGTTTTGTATCTCTCCTGTGCTGTACTACACTAATTCTGGGATTAGTTTTGTATCTCTCCTGTGCTGTACGACACTAATTCCGGGCTTAGTTTTGTATCTCTCCTGTGCTTTCCTACACTAATTCTTGGATTAGTTTTGTATCTCTCCTGTGCTGTACTACACTAATTCTGGGATTAGTTTTGTATCTCTCCTGTGCTGTACGACACTAATTCCGGGCTTAGTTTTGTATCTCTCCTGTGCTTTACTACATTAATTCTGGGATTAGTTTTGTATCTCTCCTGTGCTTTACTACACTAATTCTTGGATTAGTTTTGTATCTCTCCTGTGCTTTACTACACTAATTCTGGGATTAGTTTTGTATCTCTCCTGTGCTTTACTACACTAATTCTGGGATTAGTTTTGTATCTCTCCTGTGCTGTACTACACTAATTCTGGGATTAGTTTTGTATGTCTCCTGTGCTGTACTACACTAATTCTTGGATTAGTTTTGTATCTCTCCTGTGCTGCACTACACTAATTCTGGGCTTAGTTTTGTATCTCTCCTGTGCTGTACTACACTAATTCTGGGATTAGTTTTGTATCTCTCCTGTGCTGTCCGACACTAATTCTGGGCTTAGTTTTGTATCTCTCCTGTGCTGTACTACACTAATTCTGGGATTAGTTTTGTTTCTCTCCTGTGCTTTACTACACTAATTCTGGGATTAGTTTTGTATCTCTCCTGTGCTGTGCTACACTAATTCTGGGATTAGTTTTGTATCACTCCTGTGCTGTCCGACACTAATTCTGGGCTTAGTTTTGTATCTCTCCTGTGCTGTACTACACTAATTCTGGGATTAGTTTTGTATCTCTCCTGTGCTGTCCGACACTAATTCTGGGATTAGTTTTGTTTCTCTCCTGTGCTTTACTACACTAATTCTGGGATTAGTTTTGTATCTCTCCTGTGCTGTACTACACTAATTCTGGGATTAGTTTTGTATCTCTCCTGTGCTGTCCGACACTAATTCTGGGCTTAGTTTTGCATCTCTCCTGTGCTGTACTACACTAATTCTTGGATTAGTTTTGTATCTCTCCTGTTCTTTTCTACACTAATTCTGGGATTAGTTTTGTATCTCTCCTGTGCTGTACTACACTAATTCTTGGATTGGTTTTGTATCTCTCCTGTGCTGTACTACACTAATGCTGGGATTAGTTTTGTATCTCTCCTGTGCTGTACTACACTAATGCTGGGATTAGTTTTGTATCTCTCCTGTGCTGTACTACACTAATTCTTGGATTGGTTTTGTATCTCTCCTGTGCTGTACTACACTAATGCTGGGATTAGTTTTGTATCTCTCCTGTGCTGTACGACACTAATTCTTGGATTAGTTTTGTATCTCTCCTGTGCTGTACTACACTAATTCTGGGCTTAGTTTTGTATCTCTCCTGTGCTGTACTACACTAATTCTGGGATTAGTTTTGTATCTCTCCTGTGCTGTACTACACTAATTCCGGGCTTAGTTTTGTATCTCTCCTGTGCTTTACTACACTAATTCTGGGATTAGTTTTGTATCTCTCCTGTGCTGTACTACACTAATTCTGGGATTAGTTTTGTATCTCTCCTGTGCTTTACTACACTAATTCTGGGATTCGTTTTGTATCTCTCCTGTGCTTTACTACACTAATTCTTGGATTAGTTTTGTATCTCTCCTGTGCTGTATTACACTAATTCTGGGCTTAGTTTTGTATCTCTCCTGTGCTTTACTACACTAATTCTTGGATTAGTTTTGTATCTCTCCTGTGCTGTATTACACTAATTCTGGGATTAGTTTTGTATCTCTCCTGTGCTTTACTACACTAATTCTTGGATTAGTTTTGTATCTCTCCTGTGCTGTATTACACTAATTCTGGGCTTAGTTTTGTATCTCTCCTGTGCTGTACTACACTAATTCTGGGATTAGTTTTGTATCTCTCCTGTGCTGTACCACACTAATTCCGGGCTTAGTTTTGTATCTCTCCTGTGCTTTACTATACTAATTTTTGGATTAGTTTTGTATCTCTCCTGTGCTGTATTGCACTAATTCTGGGCTTAGTTTTGTATCTCTCCTGTGCTTTACTATACTAATTCTTGGATTAGTTTTGTATCTCTCCTGTGCTGTATTACACTAATTCTGGGCTTAGTTTTGTATCTCTCCTGTGCTGTACTACACTAATTCTTGGATTAGTTTTGTATCTCTCCTGTGCTGTACTACACTAATTCTGGGATTAGTTTTGTTTCTCTCCTGTGCTGTACTACACTAATTCTTGGATTAGTTTTGTATCTATCCTGTGCTTTACTACACTAATTCTTGGATTAGTTTTGTATCTCTCCTGTGCTGTATTACACTAATTCTTGGATTAGTTTTGTTTCTCTCCTGTGCTGTACTACACTAATTCTTGGATTAGTTTTGTATCTCTCCTGTGCTTTACTACACTAATTCTTGGATTAGTTTTGTATCTCTCCTGTGCTGTATTACACTAATTCTTGGATTAGTTTTGTATCTCTCCTGTGCTGTACTACACTAATTCTTGGATTAGTTTTGTATCTCTCCTGTGCTTTACTACACTAATTCTGGGATTAGTTTTGTATCTCTCCTGTGCTGTATTACACTAATTCTTGGATTAGTTTTGTTTCTCTCCTGTGCTGTACTACACTAATTCTTGGATTAGTTTTGTATCTCTCCTGTGCTTTACTACACTAATTCTTGGATTAGTTTTGTATCTCTCCTGTGCTGTATTACACTAATTCTTGGATTAGTTTTGTATCTCTCCTGTGCTGTACTACACTAATTCTTGGATTAGTTTTGTTTCTCTCCTGTGCTGTACAACACTAATTCTGGGATTAGTTTTGTATCTCTCCTGTGCTTTCCTACACTAATTCTTGGATTAGTTTTGTATCTCTCCTGTGCTTTACTACACTAATTCTTGGATTTGTTTTGTATCTCTCCTGTGCTTTACTACACTAATTCTTGGAATAGTTTTGTATCTCTCCTGTGCTTCACTACACTAATTCTTGGATTACTTTTGTATCTCTCCTGTGCTGTACTACACTAATTCTGGGATTAGTTTTGTATCTCTCCTGTGCTGTACTACACTAATTCTGGGATTAGTTTTGTATCTCTCCTGTGCTGTACTACACTAATTCTGGGATTAGTTTTGTATCTCTCCTGTGCTGTACTACAGTAATTCTGGGATTAGTTTTGTATCTCTCCTGTGCTGTACTACACTAATTCTGGGATTAGTTTTGTATCTCTCATGTGCTTTACTACACTAATTCTGGGATTAGTTTTGTATCTCTCCTGTGCTGTACTACAGTAATTCTGGGATTAGTTTTGTATCTCTCCTGTGCTTTACTACACTAATTCTGGGATTAGTTTTGTATCTCTCCTGTGCTGTACTACACTAATTCTGGGATTAGTTTTGTATCTCTCCTGTGCTGTACTACAGTAATTCTGGGATTAGTTTTGTATCTCTCCTGTGCTGTACTACACTATTTCTTGGATTAGTTTTGTATCTCTCATGTGCTGTACTACACTAATTCTTGGATTAGTTTTGTATCTCTCCTGTGCTGTACTACACTAATTCTTGGATTAGTTTTGTATCTCTCCTGTGCTATACTACACTAATTCTTGTATTAGTTTTGTATCTCTCCTGTGCTGTACTACACTAATTCTTGGATTAGTTTTGTATCTCTCCTGTGCTGTACGACACTAATTCTGGGATTAGTTTTGTTTCTCTCCTGTGCTGTACTACACTAATTCTTGGATTAGTTTTGTATCTCTCCTGTGCTGTATTACACTAATTCTTGGATTAGTTTTGTTTCTCTCCTGTGCTGTACTACACTAATTCTTGGATTAGTTTTGTATCTCTCCTGTGCTTTACTACACTAATTCTGGGATTAGTTTTGTATCTCTCCTGTGCTGTACTACAGTAATTCTGGGATTAGTTTTGTATCTCTCCTGTGCTTTACTACACTAATTCTGGGATTAGTTTTGTATCTCTCCTGTGCTGTACTACACTAATTCTGGGATTAGTTTTGTATCTCTCCTGTGCTGTACTACAGTAATTCTGGGATTAGTTTTGTATCTCTCCTGTGCTGTACTACACTATTTCTTGGATTAGTTTTGTATCTCTCATGTGCTGTACTACACTAATTCTTGGATTAGTTTTGTATCTCTCCTGTGCTGTACTACACTAATTCTTGGATTAGTTTTGTATCTCTCCTGTGCTATACTACACTAATTCTTGTATTAGTTTTGTATCTCTCCTGTGCTGTACTACACTAATTCTTGGATTAGTTTTGTATCTCTCCTGTGCTGTACGACACTAATTCTGGGATTAGTTTTGTTTCTCTCCTGTGCTGTACTACACTAATTCTTGGATTAGTTTTGTATCTCTCCTGTGCTGTATTACACTAATTCTTGGATTAGTTTTGTTTCTCTCCTGTGCTGTACTACACTAATTCTTGGATTAGTTTTGTATCTCTCCTGTGCTTTACTACACTAATTCTTGGATTAGTTTTGTATCTCTCCTGTGCTGTACTACACTAATTCTTGGATTAGTTTTGTATCTCTCCTGTGCTGTACTACACTAATTCTGGGATTAGTTTTGTTTCTCTCCTGTGCTGTACTACACTAATTCTTGGATTAGTTTTGTATCTATCCTGTGCTTTACTACACTAATTCTTGGATTAGTTTTGTATCTCTCCTGTGCTGTATTACACTAATTCTTGGATTAGTTTTGTTTCTCTCCTGTGCTGTACTACACTAATTCTTGGATTAGTTTTGTATCTCTCCTGTGCTTTACTACACTAATTCTTGGATTAGTTTTGTATCTCTCCTGTGCTGTATTACACTAATTCTTGGATTAGTTTTGTATCTCTCCTGTGCTGTACTACACTAATTCTTGGATTAGTTTTGTATCTCTCCTGTGCTTTACTACACTAATTCTGGGATTAGTTTTGTATCTCTCCTGTGCTGTATTACACTAATTCTTGGATTAGTTTTGTTTCTCTCCTGTGCTGTACTACACTAATTCTTGGATTAGTTTTGTATCTCTCCTGTGCTTTACTACACTAATTCTTGGATTAGTTTTGTATCTCTCCTGTGCTGTATTACACTAATTCTTGGATTAGTTTTGTATCTCTCCTGTGCTGTACTACACTAATTCTTGGATTAGTTTTGTTTCTCTCCTGTGCTGTACAACACTAATTCTGGGATTAGTTTTGTATCTCTCCTGTGCTTTCCTACACTAATTCTTGGATTAGTTTTGTATCTCTCCTGTGCTTTACTACACTAATTCTTGGATTTGTTTTGTATCTCTCCTGTGCTTTACTACACTAATTCTTGGAATAGTTTTGTATCTCTCCTGTGCTTCACTACACTAATTCTTGGATTACTTTTGTATCTCTCCTGTGCTGTACTACACTAATTCTGGGATTAGTTTTGTATCTCTCCTGTGCTGTACTACACTAATTCTGGGATTAGTTTTGTATCTCTCCTGTGCTGTACTACACTAATTCTGGGATTAGTTTTGTATCTCTCCTGTGCTGTACTACAGTAATTCTGGGATTAGTTTTGTATCTCTCCTGTGCTGTACTACACTAATTCTGGGATTAGTTTTGTATCTCTCATGTGCTTTACTACACTAATTCTGGGATTAGTTTTGTATCTCTCCTGTGCTGTACTACAGTAATTCTGGGATTAGTTTTGTATCTCTCCTGTGCTGTACTACACTAATTCTGGGATTAGTTTTGTATCTCTCCTGTGCTGTACTACAGTAATTCTGGGATTAGTTTTGTATCTCTCCTGTGCTGTACTACACTATTTCTTGGATTAGTTTTGTATCTCTCATGTGCTGTACTACACTAATTCTTGGATTAGTTTTGTATCTCTCATGTGCTGTACTACACTAATTCTTGGATTAGTTTTGTATCTCTCCTGTGCTGTACTACACTAATTCTTGGATTAGTTTTGTATCTCTCCTGTGCTATACTACACTAATTCTTGTATTAGTTTTGTATCTCTCCTGTGCTGTACTACACTAATTCTTGGATTAGTTTTGTATCTCTCCTGTGCTGTACGACACTAATTCTGGGATTAGTTTTGTTTCTCTCCTGTGCTGTACTACACTAATTCTGGGATTAGTTTTGTTTCTCTCCTGTGCTGTACTACACTAATTCTGGGATTAGTTTTGTATCTCTCCTGTGCTGTACTACACTAATTCTTGGATTAGTTTTGTATGTCTCCTGTGCTTTACGACACTAATTCTTGGATTAGTTTTGTATCTCTCCTGTGCTTTACGACACTAATTCTTGGGATTAGTTTTGTATCTCTCCTGTGCTGTATTACACTAATTCTTGGATTAGTTTTGTATCTCTCCTGTGCTGTACTACACTAATTCTTGGATTAGTTTTGTTTCTCTCCTGTGCTGTACAACACTAATTCTGGGATTAGTTTTGTATCTCTCCTGTGCTTTCCTACACTAATTCTTGGATTAGTTTTGTATCTCTCCTGTGCTTTACTACACTAATTCTTGGATTTGTTTTGTATCTCTCCTGTGCTTTACTACACTAATTCTTGGAATAGTTTTGTATCTCTCCTGTGCTTCACTACACTAATTCTTGGATTACTTTTGTATCTCTCCTGTGCTGTACTACACTAATTCTGGGATTAGTTTTGTATCTCTCCTGTGCTGTACTACACTAATTCTGGGATTAGTTTTGTATCTCTCCTGTGCTGTACTACAGTAATTCTGGGATTAGTTTTGTATCTCTCCTGTGCTGTACTACACTAATTCTGGGATTAGTTTTGTATCTCTCATGTGCTTTACTACACTAATTCTGGGATTAGTTTTGTATCTCTCCTGTGCTGTACTACAGTAATTCTGGGATTAGTTTTGTATCTCTCCTGTGCTTTACTACACTAATTCTGGGATTAGTTTTGTATCTCTCCTGTGCTGTACTACACTAATTCTGGGATTAGTTTTGTATCTCTCCTGTGCTGTACTACAGTAATTCTGGGATTAGTTTTGTATCTCTCCTGTGCTGTACTACACTATTTCTTGGATTAGTTTTGTATCTCTCATGTGCTGTACTACACTAATTCTTGGATTAGTTTTGTATCTCTCCTGTGCTGTACTACACTAATTCTTGGATTAGTTTTGTATCTCTCCTGTGCTGTACTACACTAATTCTTGGATTAGTTTTGTATCTCTCCTGTGCTATACTACACTAATTCTTGTATTAGTTTTGTATCTCTCCTGTGCTGTACTACACTAATTCTTGGATTAGTTTTGTATCTCTCCTGTGCTGTACGACACTAATTCTGGGATTAGTTTTGTTTCTCTCCTGTGCTGTACTACACTAATTCTGGGATTAGTTTTGTTTCTCTCCTGTGCTGTACTACACTAATTCTGGGATTAGTTTTGTATCTCTCCTGTGCTGTACTACACTAATTCTTGGATTAGTTTTGTATGTCTCCTGTGCTTTACGACACTAATTCTTGGATTAGTTTTGTATCTCTCCTGTGCTTTACGACACTAATTCTTGGATTAGTTTTGTATCTCTCCTGTGCTGTACTACACTCATTGTGGGATTAGTTTTGTATCTCTCCTGTGCTTTACGACACTAATTCTTGGATTAGTTTTGTATCTCTCCTGTGCTTTACGACACTAATTCTTGGATTAGTTTTGTATCTCTCCTGTGCTGTACTGCACTCATTGTGGGATTAGTTTTGTATCTCTCCTGTGCTTTACGACACTAATTCTTGGATTAGTTTTGTTTCTCTCCTGTGCTGTACTACACTAATTCTTGGATTAGTTTTGTAACTCTCCTGTGCTGCACTACACTAATACTGGGATTAGTTTTGTATCTCTCCTGTGCTGTACTACACTAATTCTTGGATTAGTTTTGTATCTCTCCTGTGCTGTACTACACTAATTCTGGGATTAGTTTTGTTTCTCTCCTGTGCTGTACTACACTAATTCTTGGATTAGTTTTGTATCTATCCTGTGCTTTACTACACTAATTCTTGGATTAGTTTTGTATCTCTCCTGTGCTGTATTACACTAATTCTTGGATTAGTTTTGTTTCTCTCCTGTGCTGTACTACACTAATTCTTGGATTAGTTTTGTATCTCTCCTGTGCTTTACTACACTAATTCTTGGATTAGTTTTGTATCTCTCCTGTGCTGTACTACACTAATTCTTGGATTAGTTTTGTATCTCTCCTGTGCTGTACTACACTAATTCTGGGATTAGTTTTGTTTCTCTCCTGTGCTGTACTACACTAATTCTTGGATTAGTTTTGTATCTATCCTGTGCTTTACTACACTAATTCTTGGATTAGTTTTGTATCTCTCCTGTGCTGTATTACACTAATTCTTGGATTAGTTTTGTTTCTCTCCTGTGCTGTACTACACTAATTCTTGGATTAGTTTTGTATCTCTCCTGTGCTTTACTACACTAATTCTTGGATTAGTTTTGTATCTCTCCTGTGCTGTACTACACTAATTCTTGGATTAGTTTTGTATCTCTCCTGTGCTTTACTACACTAATTCTGGGATTAGTTTTGTATCTCTCCTGTGCTGTATTACACTAATTCTTGGATTAGTTTTGTTTCTCTCCTGTGCTGTACTACACTAATTCTTGGATTAGTTTTGTATCTCTCCTGTGCTTTACTACACTAATTCTTGGATTAGTTTTGTATCTCTCCTGTGCTGTATTACACTAATTCTTGGATTAGTTTTGTATCTCTCCTGTGCTGTACTACACTAATTCTTGGATTAGTTTTGTTTCTCTCCTGTGCTGTACAACACTAATTCTGGGATTAGTTTTGTATCTCTCCTGTGCTTTCCTACACTAATTCTTGGATTAGTTTTGTATCTCTCCTGTGCTTTACTACACTAATTCTTGGATTTGTTTTGTATCTCTCCTGTGCTTTACTACACTAATTCTTGGAATAGTTTTGTATCTCTCCTGTGCTTCACTACACTAATTCTTGGATTACTTTTGTATCTCTCCTGTGCTGTACTACACTAATTCTGGGATTAGTTTTGTATCTCTCCTGTGCTGTACTACACTAATTCTGGGATTAGTTTTGTATCTCTCCTGTGCTGTACTACACTAATTCTGGGATTAGTTTTGTATCTCTCCTGTGCTGTACTACAGTAATTCTGGGATTAGTTTTGTATCTCTCCTGTGCTGTACTACACTAATTCTGGGATTAGTTTTGTATCTCTCATGTGCTTTACTACACTAATTCTGGGATTAGTTTTGTATCTCTCCTGTGCTTTACTACACTAATTCTGGGATTAGTTTTGTATCTCTCCTGTGCTGTACTACACTAATTCTGGGATTAGTTTTGTATCTCTCCTGTGCTGTACTACAGTAATTCTGGGATTAGTTTTGTATCTCTCCTGTGCTGTACTACACTATTTCTTGGATTAGTTTTGTATCTCTCATGTGCTGTACTACACTAATTCTTGGATTAGTTTTGTATCTCTCATGTGCTGTACTACACTAATTCTTGGATTAGTTTTGTATCTCTCCTGTGCTGTACTACACTAATTCTTGGATTAGTTTTGTATCTCTCCTGTGCTGTACTACACTAATTCTGGGATTAGTTTTGTATCTCTCCTGTGCTTTACTACACTAATTCTGGCATTAGTTTTGTATCTCTCCTGTGCTTTACTACACTAATTCTTGTATTAGTTTTGTATCTCTCCTGTGCTGTACTACACTAATTCTGGGATTAGTTTTGTATCTCTCCTGTGCTTTACTACACTAATTCTTGGATTAGTTTTGTATCTCTCCTGTGCTGTACGACACTAATTCTGGGATTAGTTTTGTTTCTCTCCTGTGCTGTACTACACTAATTCTGGGATTAGTTTTGTTTCTCTCCTGTGCTGTACTACACTAATTCTGGGATTAGTTTTGTATCTCTCCTGTGCTGTACTACACTATTTCTGGGATTAGTTTTGTATCTCTCCTGTGCTGTACTACACTAATTCTTGGATTAGTTTTGTATGTCTCCTGTGCTTTACGACACTAATTCTTGGATTAGTTTTGTATCTCTCCTGTGCTTTACGACACTAATTCTTGGATTAGTTTTGTATCTCTCCTGTGCTGTACTACACTCATTGTGGGATTAGTTTTGTATCTCTCCTGTGCTTTACGACACTAATTCTTGGATTAGTTTTGTATCTCTCCTGTGCTTTACGACACTAATTCTTGGATTAGTTTTGTATCTCTCCTGTGCTGTACTACACTCATTGTGGGATTAGTTTTGTATCTCTCCTGTGCTTTACGACACTAATTCTTGGATTAGTTTTGTATCTCTCCTGTGCTGTACTACACTAATTGTGGGATTAGTTTTGTATCTCTCCTGTGCTGTACTACACTAATTCTGGGATTAGTTTTGTATCTCTCCTGTGCTGTACTACACTAATTCTGGGATTAGTTTTGTATCTCTCCTGTGCTTTACTACACTAATTCTGGGATTAGTTTTGTATCTCTCCTGTGCTTTACTACACTAATTCTTGGATTAGTTTTGTATCTCTCCTGTGCTGTACTACACTAATTCTTGGATTAGTTTTGTATCTATCCTGTGCTTTACTACACTAATTCTTGGATTAGTTTTGTATCTCTCCTGTGCTGTATTACACTAATTCTTGGATTAGTTTTGTTTCTCTCCTGTGCTGTACTACACTAATTCTTGGATTAGTTTTGTATCTCTCCTGTGCTTTACTACACTAATTCTTGGATTAGTTTTGTATCTCTCCTGTGCTGTACTACACTAATTCTTGGATTAGTTTTGTATCTCTCCTGTGCTTTACTACACTATTTCTGGGATTAGTTTTGTATCTCTCCTGTGCTGTATTACACTAATTCTTGGATTAGTTTTGTTTCTCTCCTGTGCTGTACTACACTAATTCTTGGATTAGTTTTGTATCTCTCCTGTGCTTTACTACACTAATTCTTGGATTAGTTTTGTATCTCTCCTGTGCTGTATTACACTAATTCTTGGATTAGTTTTGTATCTCTCCTGTGCTGTACTACACTAATTCTTGGATTAGTTTTGTTTCTCTCCTGTGCTGTACAACACTAATTCTGGGATTAGTTTTGTATCTCTCCTGTGCTTTCCTACACTAATTCTTGGATTAGTTTTGTATCTCTCCTGTGCTTTACTACACTAATTCTTGGATTTGTTTTGTATCTCTCCTGTGCTTTACTACACTAATTCTTGGAATAGTTTTGTATCTCTCCTGTGCTTCACTACACTAATTCTTGGATTACTTTTGTATCTCTCCTGTGCTGTACTACACTAATTCTGGGATTAGTTTTGTATCTCTCCTGTGCTGTACTACACTAATTCTGGGATTAGTTTTGTATCTCTCCTGTGCTGTACTACACTAATTCTGGGATTAGTTTTGTATCTCTCCTGTGCTGTACTACAGTAATTCTGGGATTAGTTTTGTATCTCTCCTGTGCTGTACTACACTAATTCTGGGATTAGTTTTGTATCTCTCATGTGCTTTACTACACTAATTCTGGGATTAGTTTTGTATCTCTCCTGTGCTTTACTACACTAATTCTGGGATTAGTTTTGTATCTCTCCTGTGCTGTACTACACTAATTCTGGGATTAGTTTTGTATCTCTCCTGTGCTGTACTACAGTAATTCTGGGATTAGTTTTGTATCTCTCCTGTGCTGTACTACACTATTTCTTGGATTAGTTTTGTATCTCTCATGTGCTGTACTACACTAATTCTTGGATTAGTTTTGTATCTCTCCTGTGCTGTACTACACTAATTCTTGGATTAGTTTTGTATCTCTCCTGTGCTGTACTACACTAATTCTGGGATTAGTTTTGTATCTCTCCTGTGCTTTACTACACTAATTCTGGGATTAGTTTTGTATCTCTCCTGTGCTTTACTACACTAATTCTTGTATTAGTTTTGTATCTCTCCTGTGCTGTACTACACTAATTCTGGGATTAGTTTTGTATCTCTCCTGTGCTTTACTACACTAATTCTTGGATTAGTTTTGTATCTCTCCTGTGCTGTACGACACTAATTCTGGGATTAGTTTTGTTTCTTTCCTGTGCTGTACTACACTAATTCTGGGATTAGTTTTGTTTCTCTCCTGTGCTGTACTACACTAATTCTGGGATTAGTTTTGTATCTCTCCTGTGCTGTACTACACTATTTCTGGGATTAGTTTTGTATCTCTCCTGTGCTGTACTACACTAATTCTTGGATTAGTTTTGTATGTCTCCTGTGCTTTACGACACTAATTCTTGGATTAGTTTTGTATCTCTCCTGTGCTTTACGACACTAATTCTTGGATTAGTTTTGTATCTCTCCTGTGCTGTACTACACTCATTGTGGGATTAGTTTTGTATCTCTCCTGTGCTTTACGACACTAATTCTTGGATTAGTTTTGTATCTCTCCTGTGCTTTACGACACTAATTCTTGGATTAGTTTTGTATCTCTCCTGTGCTGTACTACACTCATTGTGGGATTAGTTTTGTATCTCTCCTGTGCTTTACGACACTAATTCTTGGATTAGTTTTGTATCTCTCCTGTGCTGTACTACACTAATTGTGGGATTAGTTTTGTATCTCTCCTGTGCTGTACTACACTAATTCTTGGATTAGTTTTGTTTCTCTCCTGTGCTGTACTACACTAATTCTTGGATTAGTTTTGTTTCTCTCCTGTGCTTTACGACACTAATTCTTGGATTAGTTTTGTTTCTCTCCTGTGCTGTACTACACTAATTCTGGGATTAGTTTTGTATCTCTCCTGTGCTGTACTACACTAATTCTGGGATTAGTTTTGTATCTCTCCTGTGCTGTACTACACTATTTCTGGGATTAGTTTTGTATCTTTCCTGTGCTGTACTACACTATTTCTGGGATTAGTTTTGTATCTCTCCTGTGCTGTACTGCACTAATTCTGGGATTAGTTTTGTATCTCTCGTGCTGTACTACACGAATTCTGGGATTAGTTTTGTATCTCTCCTGTGCTGTACGACACTAATTCTTGGATTAGTTTTGTATCTCTCCTGTGCTTTACTGCACTAATTCTTGGATTAGTTTTGAATCTCTCCCGTGCTGTACTACACTAATTCTGGGATCAGTTTTGTATCTCTCCTGTGCTTTACTACACTAATTCTTGGATTAGTTTTGTATCTCTCCTGTGCTTTACTACACTAATGCTGGGATTAGTTTTGTATCTCTCCTGTGCTGTACTACACTAATTCTGGGATTAGTTTTGTATCTCTCCTGTGCTGTACTACACTAATTCTTGGATTGGTTTTGTATCTCTCCTGTTCTTTACTACACTAATTCTTGGATTAGTTTTGTATCTCTCCTGTGCTGTACTACACTAATTCTTGGATTAGTTTTGTATCTCTCATGTGCTGTACTACACTAATTCTTGGATTAGTTTTGTATCTCTCCTGTGCTGTACTACACTAATTCTTGGATTAGTTTTGTATCTCTCCTGTGCTTTACTACACTAATTCTGGGATTAGTTTTGTTTCTCTCATGTGCTGTACTACACTAATTCTTGGATTAGTTTTTTATCTCTCCTGTGCTTTACTACACTAATGCTGGGATTAGTTTTGTATCTCTCCTGTGCTGTACTACACTAATTCTGGGATTAGTTTTGTATCTCTCCTGTGCTGTACTACACTCAGCATGATAGAGCCTCCCTCAAATGGCTCGGAACGCATACTGTCCATCCGACTGCTCACCACCTCTGGTCCAGTACAGCATCTATGCTCCAACACTCTGTTCCGCACCTGAAGCTAAAGACCAGTTCTATGAACAACTCCATAACATCATTAGCAGCATCCCCAACACCGAACACCTATTCCTGCTGGGGGACTTTAATGCCAGGGTTGGGGCCGACCATGACTCATGGCCCTCCTGCCTTGGGCGCTATGGCGTTGGAAGGATGAATGAGAACGGGCAGAGACTGCTTGAGTTGTGTACCTATCATAACCTCTGCATCACCAACTCGTTCTTTCACACTAAACCCTGTCACCAGGTTTCATGGAGGCACCCAAGATCACGTCGTTGGCACCAGCTAGACCTCATTGTCACAAGGCGAGCCGCCTTAAACAGTGTTCAAATCACACGCAGCTTCCACAGTGCGGACTGCGACACCGACCACTCCCTGGTGTGCAGCAAGGTTAGACTCAGACCAAAGAAGTTGCATCATTCCAAGCAGAAGGGCCACCCGCGCATCAACACGAGCAGAATTTCTCACCCACAGCTGTTACAAAAATTTCAAAATTCACTTGTAACAGCCCTTCAAAACACTCCCACAGGGGATGCTGAGACCAAGTGGGCCCACATCAGAGACGCCATCTATGAGTCAGCTTTGACCACCTACGGCAAAAGTGCGAAGAGAAATGCAGACTGGTTTCAATCTCATAATGAAGAGCTGGAACCTGTCATAGCCGCTAAGCGCATTGCACTTTTGAACTACAAGAAAGCCCCCAGCGATTTAACATCCGCAGCACTTAAAGCAGCCAGAAGTACTGCACAAAGAACAGCTAGGCGTTGCGCAAACGACTACTGGCAACACCTATGCAGTCATATTCAGCTGGCCTCAGACACCGGAAACATCAGAGGAATGTATGATGGCATGAAGAGAGCTCTTGGGCCAACCATCAAGAAGATCACCCCCCTCAAATCTAAATCGGGGGACATAATCACTGACCAACGCAAACAGATGGACCGCTGGGTTGAGCACTACCTAGAACTGTACTCCAGGGAGAATGCTGTCACTGAGACTGCCCTCAATGCAGCCCAGCCTCTACCAGTCATGGATGAGCTGGACATACAGCCAACCAAATCGGAACTCAGTGATGCCATTGATTCCCTAGCCAGCGGAAAAGCCCCTGGGAAGGACAGCATTACCCCTGAAATAATCAAGAGTGCCAAGCCTGCTATACTCTCAGCACTACATGAACTGCTATGCCTGTGCTGGGACGAGGGAGCAGTACCCCAGGACATGCGCGATGCCAACATCATCACCCTCTATAAAAACAAAGGTGACCGCGGTGACTGCAACAACTACCGTGGAATCTCCCTGCTCAGCATAGTGGGGAAAGTCTTTGCTCGAGTCGCTCTGAACAGGCTCCAGAAGCTGGCCGAGCGCGTCTACCCTGAGGCACAGTGTGGCTTTCGTGCAGAGAGATCGACTATTGACATGCTGTTCTCCCTTCGTCAGATACAGGAGAAATGCCGTGAACAACAGATGCCCCTCTACATTGCTTTCATTGATCTCACCAAAGCCTTTGACCTCGTCAGCAGACGTGGTCTCTTCAGACTACTAGAAAAGATCGGATGTCCACCAAAGCTACTAAGTATCATCACCTCATTCCATGACAATATGAAAGGCACAATTCAACATGGTGGCTCCTCATCAGAGCCCTTTCCTATCCTGAGTGGTGTGAAACAGGGCTGTGTTCTCGCACCCACACTTTTTGGGATTTTCTTCTCCCTGCTGCTTTCACATGCGTTCAAATCCTCTGAAGAAGGAATTTTCCTCCACACAAGATCAGGGGGCAGGTTGTTCAACCTTGCCCGTCTAAGAGCGAAGTCCAAAGTACGGAAAGTCCTCATCAGAGAACTCCTCTTTGCTGACGATGCTGCTTTAACATCTCACACTGAAGAATGCCTGCAGAGTCTCATCGACAGGTTTGCGTCTGCCTGCAATGAATTTGGCCTAACCATCAGCCTCAAGAAAACGAACATCATGGGGCAGGATGTCAGAAATGCTCCATCCATCAATATTGGCGACCACGCTCTGGAAGTGGTTCAAGAGTTCACCTACCTAGGCTCAACTATCACCAGTAACCTGTCTCTAGATGCAGAAATCAACAAGCGCATGGGTAAGGCTTCCACTGCTATGTTCAGACTGGCCAAGAGAGTGTGGGAAAATGGCGCACTGACACGGAACACAAAAGTCCGAGTGTATCAGGCCTGTGTCCTCAGTACCTTGCTCTACGGCAGCGAGGCCTGGACAACGTATGCCAGCCAAGAGCGACGTCTCAATTCATTCCATCTTCGCTGCCTTCGGAGAATACTTGGCATCAGGTGGCAGGACTATATCTCCAACACAGAAGTCCTTGAAGCGGCCAACATCCCCAGCTTATACACACTACTGAGTCAGCGGCGCTTGAGATGGCTTGGCCATGTGAGCCGCATGGAAGATGGCAGGATCCCCAAAGACACATTGTACAGCGAGCTCGCCACTGGTATCAGACCCACCGGCCGTCCATGTCTCCGTTATAAAGACGTCTGCAAACGCGACATGAAATCGTGTGACATTGATCACAAGTCGTGGGAGTCAGTTGCCAGCATTCGCCAGAGCTGGCGGGCAGCCATAAAGACAGGGCTAAATTGTGGCGAGTCGAAGAGACTTAGTAGTTGGCAGGAAAAAAGACAGAGGCGCAAGGGGAGAGCCAACTGTGCAACAGCCCCAACAAACAAATTTCTCTGCAGCACCTGTGGAAGAGCCTGTCACTCCAGAATTGGCCTTTATAGCCACTCCAGGCGCTGCTTCACAAACCACTGACCACCTCCAGGCGCGTATCCATTGTCTCTCGAGATAAGGAGGCCCAAAAGAACTACACTAATTCTTGGATTGGTTTTGTATCTCTCCTGTTCTTTACTACACTAATTCTTGGATTAGTTTTGTATCTCTCCTGTGCTGTACTACACTAATTCTTGGATTAGTTTTGTATCTCTCATGTGCTGTACTACACTAATTCTTGGATTAGTTTTGTATCTCTCCTGTGCTGTACTACACGAATTCTTGGATTAGTTTTGTATCTCTCCTGTGCTGTACTACACTAATTCTGGGATTAGTTTTGTATCTCTCCTGTGCTTTACTACACTAATTCTGGGATTAGTTTTGTATCTCTCATGTGCTGTACTACACTAATTCTGGGATTAGTTTTGTATCTCTCCTGTGGTTTACTACACTAATTCTGGGATTAGTTTTGTATCTCTCCTGTGCTTTACTACACTAATTCTGGGATTAGTTTTGTATCTCTCGTGCTGTACTACACTAATTCTTGGATTAGTTTTGTATCTCTCATGTGCTGTACTACACTAATTCTGGGATTAGTTTTGTATCTCTCCTGTGGTTTACTACACTAATTCTGGGATTAGTTTTGTATCTCTCCTGTGCTGTACTACACTAATTCTTGGATTAGTTTTGTATCTCTCATGTGCTGTACTACACTAATTCTGGGATTAGTTTTGTATCTCTCCTGTGCTTTACTACACTAATTCTGGGATTAGTTTTGTATCTCTCGTGCTGTACTACACTAATTCTTGGATTAGTTTTGTATCTCTCCTGTGGTTTACTACACTAATTCTGGGATTAGTTTTGTATCTCTCCTGTGCTTTACTACACTAATTCTGGGATTAGTTTTGTATCTCTCCTGTGCTTTACTACACTAATTCTGGGATTAGTTTTGTATCTCTCATGTGCTGTACTACACTAATTCTGGGATTAGTTTTGTATCTCTCGTGCTGTACTACACTAATTCTGGGATTAGTTTTGTGTATCTCATGTGCTGTACTACACTAATTCTGGGATTAGTTTTGTATCTCTCATGTGCTGTACTACACTAATTCTTGGATTAGTTTTGTATCTCTCCTGTGCTTTACTACACTAATTCTGGGATTAGTTTTGTATCTCTCCTGTGCTTTACTACACTAATTCTGGGATTAGTTTTGTATCTCTCCTGTGCTTTACTACACTAATTCTGGGATTAGTTTTGTATCTCTCGTGCTGTACTACACTAATTCTGGGATTAGTTTTGTTTCTTTCCTGTGCTTTACTACACTAATTCTGGGATTAGTTTTGTATCTCTCCTGTGCTTTACTATACTAATTCTGGGATTAGTTTTGTATCTCTCGTGCTGTACTACACTAATTCTTGGATTAGTTTTGTATCTCTCCTGTGCTGTACTGCACTAATTCTTGGATTAGTTTTGTATCTCTCCTGTGCTTTACTACACTAATTCTGGGATTAGTTTTGTATCTCTCCTGTGCTGTACTGCACTAATTCTTGGATTAGTTTTGTATCTCTCCTGTGCTGTACGACACTAATTCTGGGATTAGTTTTGTATCTCTCCTGTGCTGTACTGCACTAATTCTTGGATTAGTTTTGTATGTCTCCTGTGCTTTACGACACTAATTCTTGGATTAGTTTTGTATCTCTCCTGTGCTTTACGACACTAATTCTTGGATTAGTTTTGTATCTCTCCTGTGCTGTACTACACTCATTGTGGGATTAGTTTTGTATCTCTCCTGTGCTTTACGACACTAATTCTTGGATTAGTTTTGTATCTCTCCTGTGCTTTACGACACTAATTCTTGGATTAGTTTTGTATCTCTCCTGTGCTGTACTACACTCATTGTGGGATTAGTTTTGTATCTCTCCTGTGCTTTACGACACTAATTCTTGGATTAGTTTTGTATCTCTCCTGTGCTGTACTACACTAATTGTGGGATTAGTTTTGTATCTCTCCTGTGCTGTACTACACTAATTCTTGGATTAGTTTTGTTTCTCTCCTGTGCTGTACTACACTAATTCTTGGATTAGTTTTGTTTCTCTCCTGTGCTTTACGACACTAATTCTTGGATTAGTTTTGTTTCTCTCCTGTGCTGTACTACACTAATTCTGGGATTAGTTTTGTATCTCTCCTGTGCTGTACTACACTAATTCTGGGATTAGTTTTGTATCTCTCCTGTGCTGTACTACACTATTTCTGGGATTAGTTTTGTATCTTTCCTGTGCTGTACTACACTATTTCTGGGATTAGTTTTGTATCTCTCCTGTGCTGTACTGCACTAATTCTGGGATTAGTTTTGTATCTCTCGTGCTGTACTACACGAATTCTGGGATTAGTTTTGTATCTCTCCTGTGCTGTACGACACTAATTCTTGGATTAGTTTTGTATCTCTCCTGTGCTTTACTGCACTAATTCTTGGATTAGTTTTGAATCTCTCCCGTGCTGTACTACACTAATTCTGGGATCAGTTTTGTATCTCTCCTGTGCTTTACTACACTAATTCTTGGATTAGTTTTGTATCTCTCCTGTGCTTTACTACACTAATGCTGGGATTAGTTTTGTATCTCTCCTGTGCTGTACTACACTAATTCTTGGATTGGTTTTGTATCTCTCCTGTTCTTTACTACACTAATTCTTGGATTAGTTTTGTATCTCTCCTGTGCTGTACTACACTAATTCTTGGATTAGTTTTGTATCTCTCATGTGCTGTACTACACTAATTCTTGGATTAGTTTTGTATCTCTCCTGTGCTGTACTACACTAATTCTTGGATTAGTTTTGTATCTCTCCTGTGCTGTACTACACTAATTCTGGGATTAGTTTTGTATCTCTCCTGTGCTTTACTACACTAATTCTGGGATTAGTTTTGTTTCTCTCATGTGCTGTACTACACTAATTCTTGGATTAGTTTTTTATCTCTCCTGTGCTTTACTACACTAATGCTGGGATTAGTTTTGTATCTCTCCTGTGCTGTACTACACTAATTCTGGGATTAGTTTTGTATCTCTCCTGTGCTGTACTACACTCAGCATGATAGAGCCTCCCTCAAATGGCTCGGAACGCATACTGTCCATCCGACTGCTCACCACCTCTGGTCCAGTACAGCATCTATGCTCCAACACTCTGTTCCGCACCTGAAGCTAAAGACCAGTTCTATGAACAACTCCATAACATCATTAGCAGCATCCCCAACACCGAACACCTATTCCTGCTGGGGGACTTTAATGCCAGGGTTGGGGCCGACCATGACTCATGGCCCTCCTGCCTTGGGCGCTATGGCGTTGGAAGGATGAATGAGAACGGGCAGAGACTGCTTGAGTTGTGTACCTATCATAACCTCTGCATCACCAACTCGTTCTTTCACACTAAACCCTGTCACCAGGTTTCATGGAGGCACCCAAGATCACGTCGTTGGCACCAGCTAGACCTCATTGTCACAAGGCGAGCCGCCTTAAACAGTGTTCAAATCACACGCAGCTTCCACAGTGCGGACTGCGACACCGACCACTCCCTGGTGTGCAGCAAGGTTAGACTCAGACCAAAGAAGTTGCATCATTCCAAGCAGAAGGGCCACCCGCGCATCAACACGAGCAGAATTTCTCACCCACAGCTGTTACAAAAATTTCAAAATTCACTTGTAACAGCCCTTCAAAACACTCCCACAGGGGATGCTGAGACCAAGTGGGCCCACATCAGAGACGCCATCTATGAGTCAGCTTTGACCACCTACGGCAAAAGTGCGAAGAGAAATGCAGACTGGTTTCAATCTCATAATGAAGAGCTGGAACCTGTCATAGCCGCTAAGCGCATTGCACTTTTGAACTACAAGAAAGCCCCCAGCGATTTAACATCCGCAGCACTTAAAGCAGCCAGAAGTACTGCACAAAGAACAGCTAGGCGTTGCGCAAACGACTACTGGCAACACCTATGCAGTCATATTCAGCTGGCCTCAGACACCGGAAACATCAGAGGAATGTATGATGGCATGAAGAGAGCTCTTGGGCCAACCATCAAGAAGATCACCCCCCTCAAATCTAAATCGGGGGACATAATCACTGACCAACGCAAACAGATGGACCGCTGGGTTGAGCACTACCTAGAACTGTACTCCAGGGAGAATGCTGTCACTGAGACTGCCCTCAATGCAGCCCAGCCTCTACCAGTCATGGATGAGCTGGACATACAGCCAACCAAATCGGAACTCAGTGATGCCATTGATTCCCTAGCCAGCGGAAAAGCCCCTGGGAAGGACAGCATTACCCCTGAAATAATCAAGAGTGCCAAGCCTGCTATACTCTCAGCACTACATGAACTGCTATGCCTGTGCTGGGACGAGGGAGCAGTACCCCAGGACATGCGCGATGCCAACATCATCACCCTCTATAAAAACAAAGGTGACCGCGGTGACTGCAACAACTACCGTGGAATCTCCCTGCTCAGCATAGTGGGGAAAGTCTTTGCTCGAGTCGCTCTGAACAGGCTCCAGAAGCTGGCCGAGCGCGTCTACCCTGAGGCACAGTGTGGCTTTCGTGCAGAGAGATCGACTATTGACATGCTGTTCTCCCTTCGTCAGATACAGGAGAAATGCCGTGAACAACAGATGCCCCTCTACATTGCTTTCATTGATCTCACCAAAGCCTTTGACCTCGTCAGCAGACGTGGTCTCTTCAGACTACTAGAAAAGATCGGATGTCCACCAAAGCTACTAAGTATCATCACCTCATTCCATGACAATATGAAAGGCACAATTCAACATGGTGGCTCCTCATCAGAGCCCTTTCCTATCCTGAGTGGTGTGAAACAGGGCTGTGTTCTCGCACCCACACTTTTTGGGATTTTCTTCTCCCTGCTGCTTTCACATGCGTTCAAATCCTCTGAAGAAGGAATTTTCCTCCACACAAGATCAGGGGGCAGGTTGTTCAACCTTGCCCGTCTAAGAGCGAAGTCCAAAGTACGGAAAGTCCTCATCAGAGAACTCCTCTTTGCTGACGATGCTGCTTTAACATCTCACACTGAAGAATGCCTGCAGAGTCTCATCGACAGGTTTGCGTCTGCCTGCAATGAATTTGGCCTAACCATCAGCCTCAAGAAAACGAACATCATGGGGCAGGATGTCAGAAATGCTCCATCCATCAATATTGGCGACCACGCTCTGGAAGTGGTTCAAGAGTTCACCTACCTAGGCTCAACTATCACCAGTAACCTGTCTCTAGATGCAGAAATCAACAAGCGCATGGGTAAGGCTTCCACTGCTATGTTCAGACTGGCCAAGAGAGTGTGGGAAAATGGCGCACTGACACGGAACACAAAAGTCCGAGTGTATCAGGCCTGTGTCCTCAGTACCTTGCTCTACGGCAGCGAGGCCTGGACAACGTATGCCAGCCAAGAGCGACGTCTCAATTCATTCCATCTTCGCTGCCTTCGGAGAATACTTGGCATCAGGTGGCAGGACTATATCTCCAACACAGAAGTCCTTGAAGCGGCCAACATCCCCAGCTTATACACACTACTGAGTCAGCGGCGCTTGAGATGGCTTGGCCATGTGAGCCGCATGGAAGATGGCAGGATCCCCAAAGACACATTGTACAGCGAGCTCGCCACTGGTATCAGACCCACCGGCCGTCCATGTCTCCGTTATAAAGACGTCTGCAAACGCGACATGAAATCGTGTGACATTGATCACAAGTCGTGGGAGTCAGTTGCCAGCATTCGCCAGAGCTGGCGGGCAGCCATAAAGACAGGGCTAAATTGTGGCGAGTCGAAGAGACTTAGTAGTTGGCAGGAAAAAAGACAGAGGCGCAAGGGGAGAGCCAACTGTGCAACAGCCCCAACAAACAAATTTCTCTGCAGCACCTGTGGAAGAGCCTGTCACTCCAGAATTGGCCTTTATAGCCACTCCAGGCGCTGCTTCACAAACCACTGACCACCTCCAGGCGCGTATCCATTGTCTCTCGAGATAAGGAGGCCCAAAAGAACTACACTAATTCTTGGATTGGTTTTGTATCTCTCCTGTTCTTTACTACACTAATTCTTGGATTAGTTTTGTATCTCTCCTGTGCTGTACTACACTAATTCTTGGATTAGTTTTGTATCTCTCATGTGCTGTACTACACTAATTCTTGGATTAGTTTTGTATCTCTCCTGTGCTGTACTACACGAATTCTTGGATTAGTTTTGTATCTCTCCTGTGCTGTACTACACTAATTCTGGGATTAGTTTTGTATCTCTCCTGTGCTTTACTACACTAATTCTGGGATTAGTTTTGTATCTCTCATGTGCTGTACTACACTAATTCTGGGATTAGTTTTGTATCTCTCCTGTGGTTTACTACACTAATTCTGGGATTAGTTTTGTATCTCTCCTGTGCTTTACTACACTAATTCTGGGATTAGTTTTGTATCTCTCGTGCTGTACTACACTAATTCTTGGATTAGTTTTGTATCTCTCATGTGCTGTACTACACTAATTCTGGGATTAGTTTTGTATCTCTCCTGTGGTTTACTACACTAATTCTGGGATTAGTTTTGTATCTCTCCTGTGCTGTACTACACTAATTCTTGGATTAGTTTTGTATCTCTCATGTGCTGTACTACACTAATTCTGGGATTAGTTTTGTATCTCTCCTGTGCTTTACTACACTAATTCTGGGATTAGTTTTGTATCTCTCGTGCTGTACTACACTAATTCTTGGATTAGTTTTGTATCTCTCCTGTGGTTTACTACACTAATTCTGGGATTAGTTTTGTATCTCTCCTGTGCTTTACTACACTAATTCTGGGATTAGTTTTGTATCTCTCATGTGCTGTACTACACTAATTCTGGGATTAGTTTTGTATCTCTCGTGCTGTACTACACTAATTCTGGGATTAGTTTTGTGTATCTCATGTGCTGTACTACACTAATTCTGGGATTAGTTTTGTATCTCTCATGTGCTGTACTACACTAATTCTTGGATTAGTTTTGTATCTCTCCTGTGCTTTACTACACTAATTCTGGGATTAGTTTTGTATCTCTCCTGTGCTTTACTACACTAATTCTGGGATTAGTTTTGTATCTCTCCTGTGCTTTACTACACTAATTCTGGGATTAGTTTTGTATCTCTCGTGCTGTACTACACTAATTCTGGGATTAGTTTTGTTTCTTTCCTGTGCTTTACTACACTAATTCTGGGATTAGTTTTGTATCTCTCCTGTGCTTTACTATACTAATTCTGGGATTAGTTTTGTATCTCTCGTGCTGTACTACACTAATTCTTGGATTAGTTTTGTATCTCTCCTGTGCTGTACTGCACTAATTCTTGGATTAGTTTTGTATCTCTCCTGTGCTTTACTACACTAATTCTGGGATTAGTTTTGTATCTCTCCTGTGCTGTACTGCACTAATTCTTGGATTAGTTTTGTATCTCTCCTGTGCTGTACGACACTAATTCTGGGATTAGTTTTGTATCTCTCCTGTGCTGTACTGCACTAATTCTGGGATTAGTTTTGTATCTCTCCTGTGCTGTATTACACTAATTCTGGGATTAGTTTTGTATCTCTCCTGTGCTTTACGACACTAATTCTGGGATTAGTTTTGTATCTCTCCTGTGCTGTACTACACTAATTCTGGGATTGGTTTTGTATCTCTCCTGTGCTGTACTACACTAATTCTTGGATTGGTTTTGTATCTCTCCTGTTCTTTACTACACTAATTCTTGGATTAGTTTTGTATCTCTCCTGTGCTGTACTACACTAATTCTTGGATTAGTTTTGTATCTCTCCTGTGCTGTACTACACTAATTCTTGGATTAGTTTTGTATCTCTCATGTGCTGTACTACACTAATTCTTGGATTAGTTTTGTATCTCTCCTGTGCTGTACTACACTCATTCTTGGATTAGTTTTGTATCTCTCCTGTGCTTTACTACACTAATTCTGGGATTAGTTTTGTATCTCTCCTGTGCTTTACTACACTAATTCTGGGATTAGTTTTGTATCTCTCCTGTGCTTTACTACACTAATTCTGGGATTAGTTTTGTATCTCTCCTGTGCTTTACTACACTAATTCTGGGATTAGTTTTGTATCTCTCCTGTGCTTTACTACACTAATTCTGGGATTAGTTTTGTATCTCTCCTGTGCTTTACTACACTAATTCTGGGATTAGTTTTGTATCTCTCCTGTGCTTTACTACACTAATTCTGGGATTAGTTTTGTATCTCTCCTGTGCTTTACTACACTAATTCTGGGATTAGTTTTGTATCTCTCGTGCAGTACTACACTAATTCTTGGATTAGTTTTGTATCTCTCCTGTGCTTTACTACACTAATTCTGGGATTAGTTTTGTTTCTTTCCTGTGCTTTACTACACTAATTCTGGGATTAGTTTTGTATCTCTCCTGTGCTGTACTACACTAATTCTGGGATTAGTTTTGTGTCTCTCCTGTGCTGTACTACACTAATTCTGGGATTAGTTTTGTATCTCTCGTGCTGTGCTACACTAATTCTTGGATTAGTTTTGTATCTCTCCTGTGCTTTACTACACTAATTCTGGGATTAGTTTTGTATCTCTCGTGCTGTACTACACTAATTCTTGGATTAGTTTTGTATCTCTCCTGTGCTTTACTACACTAATTCTGGGATTAGTTTTGTTTCTTTCCTGTGCTTTACTACACTAATTCTGGGATTAGTTTTGTATCTCTCCTGTGCTTTACTACACTAATTCTGGGATTAGTTTTGTATCTCTCCTGTGCTTTACTACACTAATTCTGGGATTAGTTTTGTATCTCTCGTGCTGTACTACACTAATTCTGGGATTAGTTTTGTTTCTTTCCTGTGCTTTACTACACTAATTCTGGGATTAGTTTTGTATCTCTCCTGTGCTTTACTATACTAATTCTGGGATTAGTTTTGTATCTCTCGTGCTGTACTACACTAATTCTTGGATTAGTTTTGTATCTCTCCTGTGCTGTACTGCACTAATTCTTGGATTAGTTTTGTATCTCTCCTGTGCTTTACTACACTAATTCTGGGATTAGTTTTGTATCTCTCCTGTGCTGTACTGCACTAATTCTTGGATTAGTTTTGTATCTCTCCTGTGCTGTACGACACTAATTCTGGGATTAGTTTTGTATCTCTCCTGTGCTGTGCTGCACTAATTCTGGGATTAGTTTTGTATCTCTCCTGTGCTGTATTACACTAATTCTGGGATTAGTTTTGTATCTCTCCTGTGCTTTACGACACTAATTCTGGGATTAGTTTTGTATCTCTCCTGTGCTGTACTACACTAATTCTGGGATTAGTTTTGTATCTCTCCTGTGCTGTACTACACTAATTCTTGGATTAGTTTTGTATCTCTCCTGTGCTGTACGACACTAATTCTGGGATTAGTTTTGTATCTCTCCTGTGCTGTACTACACTAATTGTGGGATTAGTTTTGTATCTCTCCTGTGCTGTACTACACTAATTCTGGGATTAGTTTTGTATCTCTCCTGTGCTGTACTACACTAATTCTGGGATTAGTTTTGTATCTCTCCTGTGCTGTACTACACTATTTCTGGGATTAGTTTTGTATCTCTCCTGTGCTGTACTGCACTAATTCTGGGATTAGTTTTGTATCTCTCCTGTGCTGTACTACACTAATTCTGGGATTAGTTTTGTATCTCTCCTGTGCTGTACTACACGAATTCTGGGATTAGTTTTGTATCTCTCCTGTGCTGTACTACACTAATTCTGGGATTAGTTTTGTATCTCTCCTGTGCTGTACTGCACTAATTCTTGGATTAGCTTTGTTTCTCTCCTGTGCTGAACGACACTAATTCTGGGATTAGTTTTGTATCTCTCCTGTGCTGTACTGCACTAATTCTGGGATTAGTTTTGTTTCTCTCCTGTGCTGTACTACACCAATTCTGGGATTAGTTTTGTTTCTATCCTGTGCTGTACTACACCAATTCTGGGATTAGTTTTGTTTCTCTCCTGTGCTGAACGACACTAATTCTGGGATTAGTTTTGTATCTCTCCTGTGCTGAACGACACTAATTCTGGGATTAGTTTTGTTTCTCTCCTGTGCTGAACGACACTAATTCTTGGATTAGTTTTGTATCTCTCCTGTGCTTTACTACACTAATTCTTGGATTAGTTTTGTATCTCTCATGTGCTTTACTACACTAATTCTTGGATTAGTTTTGTATCTCTCCTGTGCTGTACTACACTAATTCTGGGATTAGTTTTGTATCTCTCCTGTGCTGCACTACACTAATTCTTGGATTAGTTTTGTATCTCTCCTGTGCTGTCCGACACTAATTCTGGGCTTAGTTTTGTATCTCTCCTGTGCTGTACTCCACTAATTCTGGGATTAGTTTTGTATCTCTCCTGTGCTTTCCGACACTAATTCTGGGCTTAGTTTTGTATCTCTCCTGTGCTGTACTACACTAATTCTGGGATTAGTTTTGTATCTCTCCTGTGCTGTCCGACACTAATTCTGGGCTTAGTTTTGTATCTCTCCTGTGCTGTACTACACTAATTCTGGGATTAGTTTTGTATCTCTCCTGTGCTGTCCGACACTAATTCTGGGCTTAGTTTTGTATCTCTCCTGTGCTGAACGACACTAATTCTGGGATTAGTTTTGTTTCTCTCCTGTGCTGAACGACACTAATTCTTGGATTAGTTTTGTATCTCTCCTGTGCTGTACTACACTAATTCTGGGATTAGTTTTGTATCTCTCCTGTGCTGTACTACACTAATTCTGGGATTAGTTTTGTATCTCTCCTGTGCTTTACTACACTAATTCTGGGATTAGTTTTGTATCTCTCCTGTGCTGTACGACACTAATTCTTGGATTAGTTTTGTATCTCTCATGTGCTGTACTACACTAATGCTGGGATTAGTTTTGTATCTCTCCTGTGCTGTACGACACTAATTCTTGGATTAGTTTTGTATCTCTCCTGTGCTTTACTACACTAATTCTGGGATTAGTTTTGTATCTCTCCTGTGCTTTAGTACACTAATTCTGGGATTAGTTTTGTATCTCTCCTGTGCTTTACTACACTAATTCTTGGATTAGTTTTGTTTCTCTCCTGTGCTTTACTACACTAATTCTGGGATTAGTTTTGTATCTCTCCTGTGCTTTACTACACTAATTCTTGGATTAGTTTTGTATCTCTCCTGTGCTCTACTACACTAATTCTTGGATTAGTTTTGTATCTCTCCTGTGCTGTACTACACTAATTCTGGGATTAGTTTTGTATCTCTCCTGTGCTGTACGACACTAATTCCGGGCTTAGTTTTGTATCTCTCCTGTGCTTTACTACACTAATTCTGGGATTAGTTTTGTATCTCTCCTGTGCTGTACTACACTAATTCTGGGCTTAGTTTTGTATCTCTCCTGTGCTGTACTACACTAATACTGGGATTAGTTTTGTATCTCTCCTGTGCTGTACTACACTAATTCTGGGATTAGTTTTGTTTCTCTCCTGTGCTGTACTACACTAATTCTTGGATTAGTTTTGTTTCTCTCCTGTGCTGTACTACACTAATTCTGGGATTAGTTTTGTTTCTCTCCTGTGCTGTACTACCCTAATTCTTGGATTAGTTTTGTTTCTCTCCTGTGCTGTACTACACTAATTCTTGGATTAGTTTTGTATCTCTCCTGTGCTGTACTACACTAATTCTTGGATTAGTTTTGTATCTCTCCTGTGCTGTACTACACTAATTCTTGGATTAGTTTTGTTTCTCTCCTGTGCTGTACTACACTAATTCTTGGATTAGTTTTGTATCTCTCCTGTGCTTTACTACACTAATTCTTGGATTAGTTTTGTATCTCTCCTGTGCTGTACTACACTAATTCTTGGATTAGTTTTGTATCTCTCCTGTGCTTTACTACACTAATTCTGGGATTAGTTTTGTTTCTCTCCTGTGCTGTACTACACTAATTCTTGGATTAGTTTTGTATCTCTCCTGTGCTTTACTACACTAATTCTTGGATTAGTTTTGTATTTCTCCTGTGCTTTACTACACTAATTCTTGGATTAGTTTTGTATCTCTCCTGTGCTTTACTACACTAATTCTGGGATTAGTTTTGTTTCTTTCCTGTGCTTTACTACACTAATTCTGGGATTAGTTTTGTATCTCTCCTGTGCTTTACTACACTAATTCTGGGATTAGTTTTGTATCTCTCCTGTGCTTTACTACACTAATTCTGGGATTAGTTTTGTATCTCTCGTGCTGTACTACACTAATTCTGGGATTAGTTTTGTTTCTTTCCTGTGCTTTACTACACTAATTCTGGGATTAGTTTTGTATCTCTCCTGTGCTTTACTATACTAATTCTGGGATTAGTTTTGTATCTCTCGTGCTGTACTACACTAATTCTTGGATTAGTTTTGTATCTCTCCTGTGCTGTACTGCACTAATTCTTGGATTAGTTTTGTATCTCTCCTGTGCTGTACTGCACTAATTCTTGGATTAGTTTTGTATCTCTCCTGTGCTGTACGACACTAATTCTGGGATTAGTTTTGTATCTCTCCTGTGCTGTGCTGCACTAATTCTGGGATTAGTTTTGTATCTCTCCTGTGCTGTATTACACTAATTCTGGGATTAGTTTTGTATCTCTCCTGTGCTTTACGACACTAATTCTGGGATTAGTTTTGTATCTCTCCTGTGCTGTACTACACTAATTCTGGGATTAGTTTTGTATCTCTCCTGTGCTGTACTACACTAATTCTTGGATTAGTTTTGTATCTCTCCTGTGCTGTACGACACTAATTCTGGGATTAGTTTTGTATCTCTCCTGTGCTGTACTACACTAATTCTGGGATTAGTTTTGTATCTCTCCTGTGCTGTACTACACTAATTCTGGGATTAGTTTTGTATCTCTCCTGTGCTGTACTACACTAATTCTGGGATTAGTTTTGTATCTCTCCTGTGCTGTACTACACTATTTCTGGGATTAGTTTTGTATCTCTCCTGTGCTGTACTGCACTAATTCTGGGATTAGTTTTGTATCTCTCCTGTGCTGTACTACACTAATTCTGGGATTAGTTTTGTATCTCTCCTGTGCTGTACTACACGAATTCTGGGATTAGTTTTGTATCTCTCCTGTGCTGTACTACACTAATTCTGGGATTAGTTTTGTATCTCTCCTGTGCTGTACTGCACTAATTCTTGGATTAGCTTTGTTTCTCTCCTGTGCTGAACGACACTAATTCTGGGATTAGTTTTGTATCTCTCCTGTGCTGTACTGCACTAATTCTGGGATTAGTTTTGTTTCTCTCCTGTGCTGTACTACACCAATTCTGGGATTAGTTTTGTTTCTCTCCTGTGCTGTACTACACTAATTCTGGGATTAGTTTTGTTTCTCTCCTGTGCTGAACGACACTAATTCTGGGATTAGTTTTGTATCTCTCCTGTGCTGAACGACACTAATTCTTGGATTAGTTTTGTATCTCTCCTGTGCTTTACTACACTAATTCTTGGATTAGTTTTGTATCTCTCATGTGCTTTAATACACTAATTCTTGGATTAGTTTTGTATCTCTCCTGTGCTGTACTACACTAATTCTGGGATTAGTTTTGTATCTCTCCTGTGCTGCACTACACTAATTCTTGGATTAGTTTTGTATCTCTCCTGTGCTGTCCGACACTAATTCTGGGCTTAGTTTTGTATCTCTCCTGTGCTGTACTCCACTAATTCTGGGATTAGTTTTGTATCTCTCCTGTGCTTTCCGACACTAATTCTGGGCTTAGTTTTGTATCTCTCCTGTGCTGTACTACACTAATTCTGGGATTAGTTTTGTATCTCTCCTGTGCTATCCGACACTAATTCTGGGATTAGTTTTGTATCTCTCCTGTGCTGTACTACACTAATTCTGGGATTAGTTTTGTATCTCTCCTGTGCTGTCCGACACTAATTCTGGGCTTAGTTTTGTATCTCTCCTGTGCTGTACTACACTAATTCTGGGATTAGTTTTGTATCTCTCCTGTGCTGTACTACACTAATTCTGGGATTAGTTTTGTATCTCTCCTGTGCTGTACTACACTAATTCTTGGATTAGTTTTGTATCTCTCCTGTGCTTTACTACACTAATTCTGGGATTAGTTTTGTTTCTCTCCTGTGCTGTACTACACTAATTCTTGGATTAGTTTTGTATCTCTCCTGTGCTTTACTACACTAATTCTTGGATTAGTTTTGTATTTCTCCTGTGCTTTACTACACTAATTCTTGGATTAGTTTTGTATCTCTCCTGTGCTTTACTACACTAATTCTGGGATTAGTTTTGTTTCTTTCCTGTGCTTTACTACACTAATTCTGGGATTAGTTTTGTATCTCTCCTGTGCTTTACTACACTAATTCTGGGATTAGTTTTGTATCTCTCCTGTGCTTTACTACACTAATTCTGGGATTAGTTTTGTATCTCTCGTGCTGTACTACACTAATTCTGGGATTAGTTTTGTTTCTTTCCTGTGCTTTACTACACTAATTCTGGGATTAGTTTTGTATCTCTCCTGTGCTTTACTATACTAATTCTGGGATTAGTTTTGTATCTCTCGTGCTGTACTACACTAATTCTTGGATTAGTTTTGTATCTCTCCTGTGCTGTACTGCACTAATTCTTGGATTAGTTTTGTATCTCTCCTGTGCTTTACTACACTAATTCTGGGATTAGTTTTGTATCTCTCCTGTGCTGTACTGCACTAATTCTTGGATTAGTTTTGTATCTCTCCTGTGCTGTACGACACTAATTCTGGGATTAGTTTTGTATCTCTCCTGTGCTGTGCTGCACTAATTCTGGGATTAGTTTTGTATCTCTCCTGTGCTGTATTACACTAATTCTGGGATTAGTTTTGTATCTCTCCTGTGCTTTACGACACTAATTCTGGGATTAGTTTTGTATCTCTCCTGTGCTGTACTACACTAATTCTGGGATTAGTTTTGTATCTCTCCTATGCTGTACTACACTAATTCTTGGATTAGTTTTGTATCTCTCCTGTGCTGTACGACACTAATTCTGGGATTAGTTTTGTATCTCTCCTGTGCTGTACTACACTAATTCTGGGATTAGTTTTGTATCTCTCCTGTGCTGTACTACACTAATTCTGGGATTAGTTTTGTATCTCTCCTGTGCTGTACTACACTAATTCTGGGATTAGTTTTGTATCTCTCCTGTGCTGTACTACACTATTTCTGGGATTAGTTTTGTATCTCTCCTGTGCTGTACTGCACTAATTCTGGGATTAGTTTTGTATCTCTCCTGTGCTGTACTACACTAATTCTGGGATTAGTTTTGTATCTCTCCTGTGCTGTACTACACGAATTCTGGGATTAGTTTTGTATCTCTCCTGTGCTGTACTACACTAATTCTGGGATTAGTTTTGTATCTCTCCTGTGCTGTACTGCACTAATTCTTGGATTAGCTTTGTTTCTCTCCTGTGCTGAACGACACTAATTCTGGGATTAGTTTTGTATCTCTCCTGTGCTGTACTGCACTAATTCTGGGATTAGTTTTGTTTCTCTCCTGTGCTGTACTACACCAATTCTGGGATTAGTTTTGTTTCTCTCCTGTGCTGTACTACACTAATTCTGGGATTAGTTTTGTTTCTCTCCTGTGCTGAACGACACTAATTCTGGGATTAGTTTTGTATCTCTCCTGTGCTGAACGACACTAATTCTGGGATTAGTTTTGTTTCTCTCCTGTGCTGAACGACACTAATTCTTGGATTAGTTTTGTATCTCTCCTGTGCTTTACTACACTAATTCTTGGATTAGTTTTGTATCTCTCATGTGCTTTAATACACTAATTCTTGGATTAGTTTTGTATCTCTCCTGTGCTGTACTACACTAATTCTGGGATTAGTTTTGTATCTCTCCTGTGCTGCACTACACTAATTCTTGGATTAGTTTTGTATCTCTCCTGTGCTGTCCGACACTAATTCTGGGCTTAGTTTTGTATCTCTCCTGTGCTGTACTCCACTAATTCTGGGATTAGTTTTGTATCTCTCCTGTGCTTTCCGACACTAATTCTGGGCTTAGTTTTGTATCTCTCCTGTGCTGTACTACACTAATTCTGGGATTAGTTTTGTATCTCTCCTGTGCTATCCGACACTAATTCTGGGATTAGTTTTGTATCTCTCCTGTGCTGTACTACACTAATTCTGGGATTAGTTTTGTATCTCTCCTGTGCTGTCCGACACTAATTCTGGGCTTAGTTTTGTATCTCTCCTGTGCTGTACTACACTAATTCTGGGATTAGTTTTGTATCTCTCCTGTGCTGTACTACACTAATTCTGGGATTAGTTTTGTATCTCTCCTGTGCTGTACTACACTAATTCTGGGATTAGTTTTGTATCTCTCCTGTGCTGTACTACACTAATTCTGGGATTAGTTTTGTATCTCTCCTGTGCTTTACTACACTAATTCTGGGATTAGTTTTGTATCTCTCCTGTGCTGTACGACACTAATTCTTGGATTAGTTTTGTATCTCTCCTGTGCTGTACTACACTAATGCTGGGACTAGTTTTGTATCTCTCCTGTGCTGTACGACACTAATTCTTGGATTAGTTTTGTATCTCTCCTGTGCTTTACTACACTAATTCTGGGATTAGTTTTGTATCTCTCCTGTGCTTTAGTACACTAATTCTGGGATTAGTTTTGTATCTCTCCTGTGCTTTACTACACTAATTCTTGGATTAGTTTTGTTTCTCTCCTGTGCTTTACTACACTAATTCTGGGATTAGTTTTGTATCTCTCCTGTGCTTTACTACACTAATTCTTGGATTAGTTTTGTATCTCTCCTGTGCTCTACTACACTAATTCTTGGATTAGTTTTGTATCTCTCCTGTGCTGTACTACACTAATTCTGGGATTAGTTTTGTATCTCTCCTGTGCTGTACGACACTAATTCCGGGCTTAGTTTTGTATCTCTCCTGTGCTTTACTACACTAATTCTGGGATTAGTTTTGTATCTCTCCTGTGCTGTACTACACTAATTCTGGGCTTAGTTTTGTATCTCTCCTGTGCTGTACTACACTAATACTGGGATTAGTTTTGTATCTCTCCTGTGCTGTACTACACTAATTCTGGGATTAGTTTTGTTTCTCTCCTGTGCTGTACTACACTAATTCTTGGATTAGTTTTGTTTCTCTCCTGTGCTGTACTACACTAATTCTGGGATTAGTTTTGTTTCTCTCCTGTGCTGTACTACACTAATTCTTGGATTAGTTTTGTTTCTCTCCTGTGCTGTACTACACTAATTCTTGGATTAGTTTTGTATCTCTCCTGTGCTGTACTACACTAATTCTTGGATTAGTTTTGTATCTCTCCTGTGCTGTACTACACTAATTCTTGGATTAGTTTTGTTTCTCTCCTGTGCTGTACTACACTAATTCTTGGATTAGTTTTGTATCTCTCCTGTGCTTTACTACACTAATTCTTGGATTAGTTTTGTATCTCTCCTGTGCTGTACTACACTAATTCTTGGATTAGTTTTGTATCTCTCCTGTGCTTTACTACACTAATTCTGGGATTAGTTTTGTTTCTCTCCTGTGCTGTACTACACTAATTCTTGGATTAGTTTTGTATCTCTCCTGTGCTTTACTACACTAATTCTTGGATTAGTTTTGTATTTCTCCTGTGCTGTACTACACTAATTCTTGGATTAGTTTTGTATCTCTCCTGTGCTTTACTACACTAATTCTTGGATTAGTTTTGTATCTCTCCTGTGCTTTACTACACTAATTCTTGGATTACTTTTGTATCTCTCCTGTGCTGTACTACACTAATTCTGGGATTAGTTTTGTATCTCTCCTGTGCTGTACTACACTAATTCTGGGATTAGTTTTGTATCTCTCCTGTGCTGTACTACACTAATTCTGGGATTAGTTTTGTATCTCTCATGTGCTTTACTACACTAATTCTTGGATTAGTTTTGTATCTCTCCTGTGCTGTACTACAGTAATTCTGGGATTAGTTTTGTATCTCTCCTGTGCTTTACTACACTAATTCTGGGATTAGTTTTGTATCTCTCCTGTGCTGTACTACACTAATTCTGGGATTAGTTTTGTATCTCTCCTGTGCTGTACTACAGTAATTCTGGGATTAGTTTTGTATCTCTCCTGTGCTGTACTACACTATTTCTTGGATTAGTTTTGTATCTCTCCTGTGCTGTACTACACTAATTCTTGGATTAGTTTTGTATCTCTCCTGTGCTGTACTACACTAATTCTTGGATTAGTTTTGTATCTCTCCTGTGCTGTACTACACTAATTCTTGGATTAGTTTTGTTTCTCTCCTGTGCTGTACTACACTAATTCTTGGATTAGTTTTGTATCTCTCCTGTGCTGTACTACACTAATTCTTGGATTAGTTTTGTATCTCTCCTGTGCTGTACTACACTAATTCTTGGATTAGTTTTGTTTCTCTCCTGTGCTGTACTACACTAATTCTTGGATTAGTTTTGTATCTCTCCTGTGCTGTACTACACTAATTCTGGGATTAGTTTTGTATCTCTCCTGTGCTGTACTACACTAATTCTGGGATTAGTTTTGTATCTCTCCTGTGCTGTACTACACTAATTCTGGGATTAGTTTTGTATCTCTCCTGTGCTGTACTACACTAATTCTGGGATTAGTTTTGTATCTCTCCTGTGCTGTACTACACTAATTCTTGGATTAGTTTTGTTTCTCTCCTGTGCTGTACTACACTAATTCTTGGATTAGTTTTGTTTCTCTCCTGTGCTGTGCTACACTAATTCTTGGATTAGTTTTGTATCTCTCCTGTGCTGTACTACACTAATTCTTGGATTAGTTTTGTATCTCTCCTGTGCTGTACTACACTAATTCTTGGATTAGTTTTGTTTCTCTCCTGTGCTGTACTACACTAATTCTTGGATTAGTTTTGTATCTCTCCTGTGCTTTACTACACTAATTCTTGGATTAGTTTTGTATCTCTCCTGTGCTGTACTACACTAATTCTTGGATTAGTTTTGTATCTCTCCTGTGCTTTACTACACTAATTCTGGGATTAGTTTTGTTTCTCTCCTGTGCTGTACTACACTAATTCTTGGATTAGTTTTGTATCTCTCCTGTGCTTTACTACACTAATTCTTGGATTAGTTTTGTATTTCTCCTGTGCTGTACTACACTAATTCTTGGATTAGTTTTGTATCTCTCCTGTGCTTTACTACACTAATTCTTGGATTAGTTTTGTATCTCTCCTGTGCTTTACTACACTAATTCTTGGATTACTTTTGTATCTCTCCTGTGCTGTACTACACTAATTCTGGGATTAGTTTTGTATCTCTCCTGTGCTGTACTACACTAATTCTGGGATTAGTTTTGTATCTCTCCTGTGCTGTACTACACTAATTCTGGGATTAGTTTTGTATCTCTCATGTGCTTTACTACACTAATTCTTGGATTAGTTTTGTATCTCTCCTGTGCTGTACTACAGTAATTCTGGGATTAGTTTTGTATCTCTCCTGTGCTTTACTACACTAATTCTGGGATTAGTTTTGTATCTCTCCTGTGCTGTACTACACTAATTCTGGGATTAGTTTTGTATCTCTCCTGTGCTGTACTACAGTAATTCTGGGATTAGTTTTGTATCTCTCCTGTGCTGTACTACACTATTTCTTGGATTAGTTTTGTATCTCTCCTGTGCTGTACTACACTAATTCTTGGATTAGTTTTGTATCTCTCCTGTGCTGTACTACACTAATTCTTGGATTAGTTTTGTATCTCTCCTGTGCTGTACTACACTAATTCTTGGATTAGTTTTGTTTCTCTCCTGTGCTGTACTACACTAATTCTTGGATTAGTTTTGTATCTCTCCTGTGCTGTACTACACTAATTCTTGGATTAGTTTTGTATCTCTCCTGTGCTGTACTACACTAATTCTTGGATTAGTTTTGTTTCTCTCCTGTGCTGTACTACACTAATTCTTGGATTAGTTTTGTATCTCTCCTGTGCTGTACTACACTAATTCTGGGATTAGTTTTGTATCTCTCCTGTGCTGTACTACACTAATTCTGGGATTAGTTTTGTATCTCTCCTGTGCTGTACTACACTAATTCTGGGATTAGTTTTGTATCTCTCCTGTGCTGTACTACACTAATTCTGGGATTAGTTTTGTATCTCTCCTGTGCTGTACTACACTAATTCTTGGATTAGTTTTGTTTCTCTCCTGTGCTGTACTACACTAATTCTTGGATTAGTTTTGTTTCTCTCCTGTGCTGTGCTACACTAATTCTTGGATTAGTTTTGTATCTCTCCTGTGCTGTACTACACTAATTCTTGGATTAGTTTTGTTTCTCTCCTGTGCTGTACTACACTAATTCTGGGATTAGTTTTGTATCTCTCCTGTGCTGTGCTACACTAATTCTTGGATTAGTTTTGTATCTCTCCTGTGCTGTACCACACTAATTCTGGGATTAGTTTTGTTTCTCTCCTGTGCTGAACTACACTAATTCTTGGATTAGTTTTGTTTCTCTCCTGTGCTGTACTACACTAATTCTTGGATTAGTTTTGTTTCTCTCTTGTGCTGTATTACACTAATTCTGGGCTTAGTTTTGTATCTCTCCTGTGCTTTACTGCACTAATTCTTGGATTAGTTTTGTATCTCTCCTGTGCTTTACTACACTAATTCTTGGATTAGTTTTGTATCTCTCCTGTGCTGTACTACACTAATTCTGGGATTAGTTTTGTATCTCTCCTGTGCTGTACTGCACTAATTCTTGGATTAGTTTTGTATCTCTCCTGTGCTTTACTGCACTAATTCTTGGATTAGTTTTGTATCTCTCCTGTGCTGTACTGCACTAATTCTTGGATTAGTTTTGTATCTCTCCTGTGCTGTACTGCACTAATTCTTGGATTAGTTTTGTATCTCTCCTGTGCTTTACTACACTAATTCTGGGATTAGTTTTGTATCTCTCCTGTGCTGTACTACACTAATTCTTGGATTAGTTTTGTATCTCTCCTGTGCTGTACTACACTAATTCTTGGATTAGTTTTGTATCTCTCCTGTGCTGTACTACACTAATTCTTGGATTAGTTTTGTTTCTCTCCTGTGCTGTACTACACTAATTCTGGGATTAGTTTTGTATCTCTCCTGTGCTGTACTACACTAATTCTTGGATTAGTTTTGTATCTCTCCTGTGCTGTACTACACTAATTCTGGGATTAGTTTTGTATCTCTCCTGTGCTGTACTACACTAATTCTGGGATTAGTTTTGTATCTCTCCTGTGCTGTACTACACTAATTCTGGGATTAGTTTTGTATCTCTCCTGTGCTGTACTACACTAATTCTGGGATTAGTTTTGTATCTCTCCTGTGCTGTACTACACTAATTCTGGGATTAGTTTTGTTTCTCTCCTGTGCTTTACTGCACTAATTCTGGGCTTAGTTTTGTTTCTCTCCTGTGCTGTACTACACTAATTCTTGGATTAGTTTTGTATCTCTCCTGTGCTTTACTGCACTAATTCTGGGATTAGTTTTGTATCTCTCCTGTGCTGTACTCCAGTAATTCTGGGATTCGTTTTGTTTCTGTCCTGTGCTGTACTCCAGTAATTGTGGGATTAGTTTTGTTTCTGTCCTGTGCTGTACTACACTAATTCTGGGATTAGTTTTGTTTCTGTCCTGTGCTGTACTACACTAATTCTGGGATTAGTTTTGTTTCTGTCCTGTGGTATCCTATGATTCCACAGAAGGTTTGGTCTTATTTACAAAGAGGGTGACGTCTGGTCTGAGCGGGAACTATCTGTTAAATTCCAGATAGTCGAGTGCAAGGAGCTGACACGCTCATCCTGTCTCAATGAGAGAAGCACACAGGAATGTGCCATTGAAAAAGGCTCTCATTCCTTCCCTTAATCAGAAACTCCAATCCAGGAATACGAAGATATCGAACGTGACCCAGGCTTTTGTGTGAGATCATCATCTCAGGAGCAGGAGGGCGGCCATTTGGCCCGAGTCTGCTCCGCCACTGAATTCCATCTTGGCTGATCTGTACCTGAAATCCATTTCCCCACCTTTACTCCATATCCCTTGATACCTTTAACCACCAAAATATCTTGGAAAAACCAGATGTCCCTCGGCTTTTTGGGGGAACATTTCCAGCTTTTTCTCTCCCATTTGTGTGAGGAACAGCTTCCTGACATCACCCCTGAATGACCTGGCTTGAATTTTGTTCTGCACTCCCCCTCACCAGAGGAAATAGTTTCTCTCTATCTTCCTCATTGAATCCTTTTAGCATTTTAAACACACCAATCAGATCACCCCTCTGCCTTCCAAATTCAAGGGGTACAAGCCTGGTTCATGGAACTTCTCATCATCATTTAACCCTTTTACCTCCAGTAACATTCTGGTGAATCGGTGCTGCACCCCTACCTGAGGTGCTGTGGCCAGTTGGTGAAGCCTTCCCTTTGTGTTCCAGCTCTTTAAGATGAAGATCAACACCCCATTAGCCTTTCAAATTAATTTTTGTACCTGATTTCTGTACTTGCATCTCTAAATCTCTTTGCTCATCGACACTTCCCCCATTGAGAAAATATTCCGATTTATCATTCCATGATGTGAAGTGGATGACCTCACACTTGTGCACATTGTAATAATGAGGAAATTTTAACTCTTATGCTCGTCTGCGTGACAAACATTGTGATTAAAATGAGAAGAGGACCTTTGACTACAATCAGGGCTGTTTTGTTCATCAGCAGGGGACACACGCATAGAAATAAATGGTGTCAGTACTAGACCTGGTTCTGGGTAACGGAACGATGAAACCTGAAGAGAACAGCCGGGAAATAAAAACCACATCTTAATTTGGTTCATATTGAAATGAATAAAAAGGAGTACAAGATGGGGACATGGGCTGAGTCCAATGAGAGGAGGAAGTACCCAGATTAACTGGCTGGAAGAAGTGGTGAACTCACAGTGGAGGAAAGCTAGGGTCAAAGACTGGGGTTTATGAAGAAACAGGAGAGTTTAGGCATAAAAAGAGACCAAGGGATAATATAGCAGAAAACTGAGAAATATAGAGGATGAAATATATGAGACACAGATTAACAGGAGTATAAAAAATACTGACCATTGTGTGATGTGAAATTGTCAAACCACGTGAATAAATAGCTGGTTAAAGGAGTGGGATCATTTGGAGGGAATAGTGGAGATTCTTACTGAGTGTATTATCTCTATTGTTTGAAGGAGGGGCACGGGAATTGTCGAAGAGGAGGTGTGGGACACTTGCTGAAACAAAATACTCAAAAACCAGCAGAATTAAATAATGTGGGACTCTTGTTTGTGAAGCTTCACAGCTTTTGAGAAAATCACTGCAGATGGAGGAGGCATTGTTGTATTGATAGATTTATAACCTCCCACAAAGGAGACTTGTCAAAAATTAAGGCATTTGATAGTAAAGAGAAATTGTTAGAAAGCACAGAGGTTGTTTCCACATTGTTGGGATGTGGGCTAAAGTAACATCTGTACAGCAGGAGTCATTGGGCAGAGTGGACATGTTTGTCACTGAGTCAGAGTTTGCTGAAGTTGTTTAAGTTTGGAGGTTGGTGCCTGGTTAATTGGCTTCTGGGTGACCAAGCCCTCACTGGACACTGGAAAGAAAACTGCGAGAGCTCGAAGATCCTGTCCCAATGGTTATAATTCCATCCTCAGCTTCCCATACAATTTATCAGGCACATCCTTCTTCCTATTCCTGACAGATGGAATGATGTGGGTTGTTTGAGGACTGGGGTGAGGAGTCGTGCATCACTGAGTTTCAGTTCAGGCCATTTTAACCCTCAAGCCACACAATTCACCTTCCTTCTCACTGCACAGCTGAGGCCGATATCCCCGAGGTTGCTGCGGTAACCCACTGATGCAAAGTTGCGATGGTGTTCACTCCCTCATTCACTGGATGCAGCTGTCGCTAGCCTGGATCAGATAAGGCACTCTGTCTGTTAGAGACCAGAACTGTTGCTGCATCTCTGCTGCTGTGAGACCCAAAAGAATCTGTGGTTTGGTTTGTGGGCTGGGAACAGAGATCAGCCCCTGGACAGTGGGAACAATCCCAACCCCCACCGACTGTGGGGACAGAACCTCCTCCCCCCAGGTGCTGAGGTCAGGGCTGAGCCACACTCCCCTTGTGCCCATTGCCCCATAATGAGCATGTGTAGACGCCTCTGGCAGCTGCTGCTTTGCTCAGGGACCCAAAGCGGGGCGTTCACAGGTGGAAACATTCCTCATGACCCAGAAAGGGTGATTTGTGTGGGGATTAAGCAGAGACAGCCGCTGAGAGATTTACGAGCACAGTCTGCAGGAATACACCAGGAAAATGTAACAAACATTTCAAAGCATTGCAGATATCAAAAGCACATTGTGTCTGATGGATGCCTGTGGGAAGCATCCTCTTCAAACTGTGTCCACAGAAGCAGTCTCTGTCCACCCTCCTCCCGCTGGGAGTCTCTGTCTCCCCCAGCTCAGGGGTAAGTCCCTCCACCCACTGCTCCCCACCCCTGAGCCATGCAGACTAAAACTATCCCAGCTTTCATTCCCAGCCTGAGCTGACACTGACTCCCATGGTCCCTGGATTAGCCGGGAACCTGCTGCTGATCTTATCCTGTCACTCCTGACAGGCATGTTTGTTCTGGGTATGAATTGCCAACAAGATTGGGCTTTTTTCTGATGCCACCTGTCGTTCAATAGCCTGCTGTGACACTGTGTGTCAGGGTTGTTTGGTCACGGTTTCGCATCCAGTGCCTGAGGAAATGGTCGCAGCATGACCCAGTGCTGAGGGGTAAAGAGCAGAAACATTTCCATTGATAACAGCAACTTTAACCTGCCGTCACTTCATAGCCAATGAAGTACTTCAGAAATACAGACACCATACCAATGTAGTGAAATGTGCCAACCAAACTGTGCACCCAGTACGGCTGTGTGCTGGATCATGTACCCACCACAGCTGTGTATACAGATATAGTTTCAGGGGATGTGGGCATCGCTGGCAAGGCCAGCATTTATTGTCCAACCCTAATTGCCCTTGAAAAGGTGGTGGTGAGCTGCCTTTTTGAAACGCTGCAGTCCTTGGGGACTTCAACAGTGAAGGAACGGCGATATAGTTCCAAGTCAGGATGGTGTGTGACTTGGAGGGGAACTTGCAGGTGGTGGTGTTCCCATGCATTTTCTGCCCTTCTAGTTGGTAGAGGTCGCGGGTTTGGAAGGTGCTGTTGAAGGAGCCTTGGTGTGTTGCTGCAGTGCATCTTGTAGATGGTACACACTGCTGCCACTGTGCGTCGGTGGTGGAAGGAGTGCCAGTCAAGCGGGCTGTTTTGTCCTGGATGGTGTTGTCTTGAGTGTTGAAGCTGCACCCATCCAGGCAAGTGGAGAGTCCATCACACTGCTTGTAGATAGTTGACAGGCTTTGGGGAATCAGGAGATGTTGCTAACTGCAGAATTTCCAGTCCCTGACCTGCTCTTGTAGCCACAGTGTTTATGTGGATGATCCAGTTAAGTTTCCCATCAATCGTGACCCACAGGATGTTGAAGGTTTCAACGATGGCAGTGCCTTTGGGAGATGGTTATTGCTTGGCACTTGTATGGCACGAATACAAACATACGAAATAGTAGCAGGAGTAGGCCACTCAGCCCTACGAGCCTGCTCCGCCATTCAACAAGATCATGGTTGATCTGATTGTAACCTCAACTCCACATTCCCGCCTACCCCCGATAACCTTTCACCCCCTTGCTTATCAAGAATCTATCTACCTCTGCCTTACAAATATTCAGAGACTCTGCTTCCCCTGCCTTTTGAGGAAGAGAATTCCAAAGACTCACAACTCTCAGAGAAAAAATTTCTCCTCATCTCTGTCTTAAATGGGCGACCCATTTTCAGACCAAACTTGATTGTTGTCCAGGTGTTGCTGCATGGCGGCACGGACTTTTTCGTTATGACAGGTCCCGTGCACAGCGCAGATTGTTGATGGGTTAGTTTGGATCATAGGCTGAAGCATCTGGAATGGGAATTAAACCCACAACCCCATACCACTGAGCCACAGCAGAGACCCTTGTAGGGAAGTTTAAAAACAGGCAGGAGGGAGCATGAAGCAACAACCCCATGTGAGCAGCAGTCAGATGTCAGGCCCTGTGCTGCCTCTTCTGGTATGTGCAGCTACTGCTCTCCTGCACCTGATGAATCATCGGCTGGGAGCAGGGATGAGTTTTGCTTTGCTCACGTTTACCATCATTGCTGCAACACTGAGGTATTTGGACCAGCTGATACCCGGCAGCTCACTGGCTAGTCATGCCAGGAATGTCGTATGAAATATGTGTCAGTGTGAGGATGTGGGGTACAGATGCGCTTTAAATACTCTAATTCACTGATTCCATCACAAATATCCTGCAGCTGTGAAGGAAGAGCCATGAAAGTAGATGAAGAATTTTGAGTGAGCAATCCGGTAGCCCCTCTCTCTGCTCAGTCACCTTGATAAGTTTTGTTTTGGCGGTGGGGGGGGGAATATTTCCACATACTCGGCCGGATAATGACATTCTCTCTGCTGTTGGTGTTTTTGATCGTTTTTCTTGTTGATCAGACAGAGGAGGAATCTCCAGACACTGATGTCGCACCTCAGTATCTGCCGGGTAAGCGAGATGCATGCACTGACTCTGACAGATTCACTTCACTCAGTTAAGTTGCTTAAAAGCATTTTTCTAGGAGTCTGTGTATGCAGTAAACCTGTGGGTAATTACTGAGTGACAGCTCGTAGGGATGCCGAACCTGCAAAGTACTTTGCTCTCTGCAAAGATTAATCCTAGTAAAATATAATCCAAGTAAAGTTTAGCTATTTTGTTTTAAACTGGCTGCCACTATTAGTCTCAGAACCTGGGCTGCGGAGGGATTCTGGCCCAGGGCTCCCCCTCCATATGACTGGTAGAAAATGCCTGAGGATCCATGGTAATGCCACACAAGAGAAAAGCCCACAGCGAGTCCGGGCTCACACTCGACCAATGGCCACAGCTGAGATCCCAGGTGTCCCATCTGACACTTTCCCCCAGTGGCTGTCTCTCTAGTGGGGGGGGGGGTGGTGTTGGAGTGCCTCCTCTCTTTCTCTCCCCCCCCCCCCCCCCCCATTCTAACAATTAATGCATTTCTTGAAAGGAAAATCAAATGACATTTTCTCCATTTCTTTCAGGGAAAAGGGCCATCCTTCTAAGAGTCTCCCACACGCGCTCAGATGGGGAATTCACAATTTCACCATTGCCCACATCAGTCTCGTCACTTGAACTGCAGTCAAACCCGGGAAGAGCACGGAGGAAACGGAAAATGTCTGTGACCAGGAAAGGAGAGGAGTGGGAGGAGAGGAACTGCAGGCTTAGGGCCCTCCAGCTCCGCGTGCAGGACCTTGGTCTAGGCTACCAGTCAGATGAAATCGTTCTCTTCAAGTACTGCAGCGGCAGCTGTCCCCTGGCCAGGACCAACCACGACCTGACCCTTTCCTTGTTGCTGCGTAAAACCAGCCTCCTCAACCTGTCCCAGGAGAAGATTGTCAGTGACCCATGCTGTCGCCCCACACAGTTCAAAGACGTCACCTTCCTGGACATCAACAACCACTGGCACACAGTGGAGAAACTCTCAGCCTCTGAGTGCAGCTGCATCGGGTAACTGTCTGAGCAAGGGACGGGGTGGGGTGAAGAGACAAAGTTCCCAGGACAATCAGGACCAAACCTGGACTAAAATGGAGGCAAAACCCTGATCAGGTTGAGGGGGAACAGGACAGTCTACAGATTCAGAACAGCAACAGAACTGCCTCACTGGGAAAATCCCCAAATCTGTGTTCAAGCAAATTACTGCTTTAAGATTGTGTTCAGGTTGAGGTGGATGGGAGACAGTTTTGTTGAATTGAATTGTTCTGAAGAGTGCCTCTATTGAGATGAGACATTAACAGTCTGCTTGCTTACTCTCCTCTGTGTGTGTCGCTCCCTCTCTGAATCCTGCCCCCTTTCTACCATTCACACTGATGCAGGGAGGTGTCAGTAACATGGAGCGGGTAAGAATTAACTGGTTTTATCCGCTCAGAGTTTTGTTGCCTTGTGTAGTGGTCTGTCTTTAAAGCTTCCTTTGCTGTTCGTTACCCCATCTATTATAGTGTACAAAAGTATAACTTTTGGCCAAGCATTGGGGAGGGGGGGGGATTGCAGGGAGGATGGGTGGGGTTGGCCCGTTAGCATATTACACCTTTTCTCTTGCTGAACGCTGTACAAAAATGATGCGTGCATCGATTGGAAGCAGGGTTCTATACATTTAAAGATTTAATTTTACAAAAGCAGTGTGTGTAATTGAGAGGAGGGGGCTGGGTTAGGCTGCACTGGTCCTCAGCATCGGAGGCTGAGATTGGCAATTGTTTGTGGAACCAGAAATATTTATGTAACTAAATTATTTATTTATTTTAAAGACTTTGCTGTTAGAAATGCTTCAACTTATAAAATAAAAATTCAAATACAAGTTGCTGAATGATGTCACAGAGACTGAGAGAAGGGAGCAGCAAGTAACCCAACAAAACATCAAGAAATATAAATATCAGTTTACTTAATTTCTGTGGAACATGAGATCAGTGCAGATTACCATTGATACAGTCAGACCTCACTCAGCCGGTGACTGGCTCAGGGACAAGTTCCTGCAGATTATGGAAATGCGCCGTTCACGAGGCACCTTTTGTCCCCCAAAAAATGACTCTTCCTCTGGCAGGATCTGGTGGCTGAATCTGTATCGAGCAGCTCCCCTGAGACAAAGACACAATGTGCTGGTTAGTGAAGCCAAAGATCTGCATCAGACCGTTAGATGCATCACAGCTACACACACAGGCCTGACTGCTTCAATACCCACCTCAGGATGTAGGCAGACCGTCGCTGCAGCAATAAATCCACTTGATCTGCATCATTGTTTTCACTCAACAACCGCATCACACTCTCCGACAACAGGCACAGGCCAGCAATCGTATCCCCGCAGAACTACAAGAGAGGGGGGGTGGAAGAGAGAGAGAGGCTTCAGCAGACAGACACAGTCTTTAACCACACACCCCCCCCCCCAGCTCTCAAAGAGCAATTCACTCAGTTCCATTCCTCCGCTTTCTCCCTGTATCCCTGCACATTCTTCCTTTTCATATAACTGTCTAATTCCCTTTTGAATGCTTCAGTTGAACCTGCCTCCACCACGTTCTCAGGCAGCGCATTCCAGACCTTAACCACTCGCTGCGTGGAAATTTTTTTCCTCATGTCACTTTTGCTTCTCTTACCAAATAATTTCAATCTGTGTCCTCTCGTTCTCGATCCTTTCATGAGTGGGAACAGTTTCTCTCCAGACCCCTCATGATTTTGAATATCTCTTTCAAATTACCTCTCAGCCTTCTCTTCAAGGAAAACAGTCCTAACTTCTCCAAGCTATCATGATAACTGAAATTCCTCATCCCTGGAACAATTCTCGTGAATCTTTTCTGCACTCTCTCCAATGCCCTCACGTCTTTCCTAAAGGGTGGCGCCCAGAACTGGACACAATACTCCAGCTCAGGCCGAACTAGTGTCCTACACAAGTTCAACATAACTTCCTTGCTCTTGTACTGTATGCCCCTATCAATAAATGACCATCTCCCCTTGACGTTCAACGGCATTATCATCACTGAATCCCCCACTATCAACATCCTGGGGGGGTCACCATTGACCAGAAACTTAACAGGACCACATAAATACCGTGGCTACAAGAGCAGGTCAGAGGCTGTGAATTCTGCGGCGAGTAACTCACCTCCTGACTCCCCAAAGTCTGTCCACCATCTACAAGGCACAAGTCAGAAGTGTGATGGAATATTCTCCACTTGCCTGGATGGGTGCAGCTCCAACAACACTCAAGAAGCTCGACACCATCCAGGGCAAAGCAGCCGCTTGATTGGCACCCCATCCACAAACATTTACTCCCTCCACCACCAACGCACAGTGGCAGCAGTGTGTACCATCTACAAGATGCACTGCAGCAACTCACCAACAGCACCTTCCAAACCCGTGACCTCTACCACCTAGAAGGACAAGGGCAGCAGTTGCATGGGAACACCACCACCTGCAAGTTCCCCTCCAAGTCACACACCATCCTGACTTGGAGCTATATCGCTGTTCCTTCACTGTGACTGGGTCAAAATCCTGGAACTCCCTCCTAACAGCACTGTGGGTGTACCTACCCCAAATGGACTGCAGCACTTCAAGAAGGCAGCTCACCATCACCTTCTCAAGGGCAATTAGGGACGGGCAATAAATGCTGGCCTGGCCAGTGACACTTACATCCCCAGATGTGGAGGCAGAGGGCATGAGTGAGATACTGAATGAGTGTTTTGCATCTGTCTTCACAAAGAAGAGGAAGAAATTAATTTTGCAGTAGAGAAGGAGGGAGTCGAGATAGTTTAGAGGATAAAAATACATAGAAAGGATTTGATAAATAGGTTGACATCACTCAAAGTTAACAAGTCACCCGATCCAGATGGGATCCATCCTAGATTGCAGTGGGAAATACAGGTGGCAATAGAAGCTGGAGTGACCACAATCTTTCAATCCTCCTTGAAGATAAGGGTGGTGCCAAAGGAATGCAAACATTACACCCCTGTTCAACAGAAGGGGAGAGGTATAAAGTTGGTAACTACAGGCCAAGCAGTCTAACACCAGTGGTGGGAAAACTCCTACTGACCACCGTCAAGGAAAAAATTAATTCTTTCTTTCTTGCAGAAGCAGTGGTTAATGAGGGACCGCCATCAGGAACTTGCTAAAGACCAATCGTGTCTCACTGACCTGTTTGAGTTCTGTGATGAAGTAGCAGAGGGGGTTGATGTAGGCAGTACAGTATATTTGTATATATGACTTTCAAAAGGCATTTGATAAAATATTATATAACAGCCTTACATGGAAAACAGAAGCACATAGGATTAAGTCCATATATACAAATATACTGCACTGCCTACATCAACCCCCTCTGCTACTTCATCAAGGAACTCAAACAGGTCAGTGAGACACGATTGGTCTTTAGCGAGGTCCTGCTGGCTGTTTCCCACCAACCGCTGCTTCTCCAATAAAAACAGTGGTAACTTTGGATTTGGACTAAGGTTTAGAAGGCAGAGAGTAGTGGTAAACATGTTTTTCTGACTGGGGAGAGATATGCAGTGGGCCCTCAGGGGTCGGTGTTAGGATGGTTTCTTTTCTGGTGATATATAAATGACCTGGACGTGGGTCAGGGTGTACATTATCAAAGTTTACAGATGATAGAAAACTTGGCAACATAGTAAGTAGTGAAGAGCATCATGGCTGCCTTCGGGACGACACAGAGACTGGTGAAATGGGCAGATAGATGGCAGATTCAGATTAATGTGGTGGGTAAGTGTGAAGTGATGCACAATGGGAGAAACAGGATGGAGAAGCGGTTTAATCTAAATGGTGCTACTTTGAGGGGGTGGGGCAACGGTGCAAGAGCAGAGGAACTCAAGGCTGCAAATTCACAAACCCTTTGAAGCTGGCAGGGCAGGTTGAGAAGGCAGTTAAGAAAGTGTATGGAACACTTGGCTTTGCAAATAGGTGCATTGAAGACAAAAACAAGGAAGTTGTGCTAAACCTTTATAAAACACTGGTTCAGCCTCAGTTGGAGTATTGGGTACATTTCTGGACATCACACATTAGGAAGGATGTCAAAGCCTTCGAGAGGGTGATACCAGAGATGAGAGAGTTCAGTTTGACTTGATGGAGGCAATCAAAATCATGAAGGATTTTGATAGAGTAAATAAGAAACTCTGGTGGCATAAGGGTCAGGCACCAGAGGGACACAGATTTAAGATGATTGGCAAAAGAGCCAGAGGCAACATGAGGAAATAAATTTTAAGCAGCAAGTTGTTGTGATCTGGAACGCGTTGCCTGAAAGGGCGATGGAAGCAGATGCATTAGTAACTTTCAAAAGGGAATTGGAGAAATACTTTAAAGGGAATCAAACATAGCAAGCCTGTGATCGCAGTTGGTGAGGTGTCAAACATTAACAGTTGTCTGTCACTCACCTTCACACTGTCTACATGGGGACTGATGAAACCAGTCTGATCAAGATCCAGCACATGTACCATTGAGAGCTGGGGGACCCCTGGGGGAAATGCGATAGCCCGCAGCCGCTGCAGAATGGTTTCATTCTGCTTAGTCCAATGTAATTTTTCTATCTCACGATATCCATGGATTGCCTTGTGTCAAACAAACACATTGAAAAATCAATTAAAATCCAGCACCATCTACAGCTGACATCCTTCTCAAAGATAAAAGGATGACAACACCCAGGAATACATCGGTCACACATTCTCAGCTTTCATCACTACTTCCAAAGATATTTTCATTGTTACTAAGAATTAATTGCTATGTCGAATAACACTTCCACACTTAACACAATGTTAGAAATTAAACATGATAAATCATGAGAAAGTCGGTGCAAATGCATTGAAGCAATGTTACATCAAAGGGCAGCACAGTGGCGCAGTGGTTAGCACCGCAGCCTCACAGCTCCAGCGACCCAGGTTCAATTCTGGGTACTGCCTGTGTGGAGTTTGCAAGTTCTCCCTGTGTCTGCGTGGGTTTCCTCCGGGTGCTCCGGTTTCCTCCCACATGCCAAAGACTTGCAGGTTGATAGGTTAATTGGCCATTATAATTGCCCCTAGTATAGGTAGGTGGTAGGGAAATATAGGGACAGGTGGGGATGTGGTAGGAATATGGGATTAATGTAGGATTAGTATAAATGGGTGGTTGATGGTCGGCACAGACTCGGTGGGCCGAAGGGCCTGTTTCAGTGCTGTATCTCTAAAACTAAAAAAAAACAATGAAACAGGAACTTCTCACTCAGCTAAAGGTCAAACACCTGTACAAAGAAATCTCCATTTATAAGTGTTCCATCAGTTCATCTATTAATGTCTTAAAAAGCTGCAGACATTGAGAACTTTTCAAATGTATTCAGCCTGGTAAGAAACACAGAATTAATTTTGCGCACAGCAAGATCCCACAACAGCAGTGTAATAACTAATCAGATTATCTGCTTTTGTGGTAATGGTTGAGGAACAAAATTGCCCCCAGGATAATGGGGAGAACTCCCCTGTTCTTCCAATAGCAGTTCTGGGATTTTTCATATCCACCCGAAGGGCAGACGGGGCCTCGGTTTAACGTCTCATCTGAAAGACGGCACTGCGGCGCTCCCTCGGTACTGACCCTCCGACAGTGCGGCGCTCCCTCGGTACTGACCCTCCGACAGTGCGGCGCTCCCTCGGTACTGACCCTCCGACAGTGCGGCGCTCCCTCGGTACTGACCCTCCGACAATGCGGCGCTCCCTCGGTACTGACCCTCCGACGCTCCCTCAGGCCCTCGTTGGGAGTTTGAGTTGCGGCCTACCTGGTCCCAGTGCTCCCGCTGGTATCGTTGCCGCCTAAGCCTTGGCTCCAACTCTTGGAGCAGCGCCGCCTCTTCCTCCGGGCTGACGAACTCGGGTCGCAGCTCCACATCCCGGGAAATCCGCTGCAGCAGCTCAGGGCTGGAGGAGAGAATGAGCGGGAGGCCCGAGGCTCCGGGAGGCCTGAACCAGCGGCAGCTCCGCCTCAAGGGCGCCGCCATCTTGGAGCAGCACGGCATTGTGGGATAGGTGCATGACTCAGACAACCTTTCGTGACCTCTAACCCTTGAACCTGATCTATTTGCTGCAGGTTAATTCTTCAGCTTTTTCCTTGGGTGAAGATAAAATAGTTCATTTCCCCAGTGGAGGGATCCTCCCTTCACCCCCTCCCCACGAAGGTAATTGAGGGGCGGCGGCGGGGGGGGGGGTTAATGGGAGAATGAAGTTGATGTGAGACCTGCCATAGTCTTAGTGAATGACAGAGCAGATTCGAGGAGCTGATTTGTTTCCTCCACCTCTTTCTCCTCCTTCTGAAGGGACTGGCCAGTCTCCAGTAGCTCAGCTGAGGGCTGCTCTGTGAGCAGTTCTCTCAGACTCAAAGGAATAGTTTGACAAGGGTTCATTGAAATCCAAACACACAGCCCTCAATCACCTCTCATTTCGGTCTGGAATATATTTGCTGCGGACAGCGACCCTCCCCGTATCGGTGAAACATTCCAGACAACACACAACTTCTCTGACATCGCAACCATTCCATGAGCTCGAAGCACCCCATTCCTCCTGCCAGCCTACAGAGGAAGAGGCAACTGGCTATGCGCCCATATGTGGCATCACTGCAGAGCCCAAGCCCATCCCCAGCCTAGGTCACTCAATGCCAATTCACTCAGTGATACTGCGTCCCTCCTGAGATCAGCTAACCTAATCCAGAGGAGCAGGAGTCGGAGTCACAATTAAAAGATGCAAAATAATTGGAAATATCCATCAGAGCTGCTAAATTCGGTTTTATTCAGAATCCTGAGGAAGTTATTTGTTTGACAATGCCACAGGCTTCTCCTCCCAGCTTCATACAACTCAAACCATGTCCAGGATTGGCCCATTGCTGGGATGTCAGGTGCAGCACAGCCGCTCAATCTCAATGGGAGAGTGGGTCCGGGGGGGCTGCTGGGTCGGGGGGGGCTGGTGCCGGTGTTGGGGGGGGGGGGGAGGATGGGAGGGTTTGGCTTACCCCTGTTACAGTCCATTATCAGGGGGTGGGGGATGGGCATGACCCCGTTACCTTGGTGGTGGGGGAGGGGCGTGACCCCATTACCATGGCAGCGGGCAGAGGGGTGTGACCCCCGTTACCATGGCAGCGGGCAGAGGGGCGTGACCCCTGTTACCATGGCAGCGGGCGGAGGTGTGTGACCCCGTTACCATGGCAGTGGGCGGAGGGACGTGACCCCGTTACCATGGCGGTGACATAGGCTGCGGGTTCTGCAGGTATGACATCACGACTGCTGAAATCGACAACCTGAAAAACAAAGAGGTGAAAGGTCAGGGGTGATGGCAGTAAGTGATCACAAACCAAACAGCAGCTTCTCCCTCGCCCTTCATATTCCCCTGTCCCTCATCCCAAAACAATCTCTTACATTCCTCCCCAAGGCCCCATTACTCCCAGCCCTGCTGTCGGGAGGTCAGTGCCAAGGGAGCGCCGCACTGCCGAGGGGCAGTCTTTCGAGTGAGACATTAAACCGAGGCCTCATCTTCCCTCTCAGGTGGATGAGAGTGGAAGATTGCATTGGATATATTTGGAGGTTCTTCCTGGTGTCCTGGGGCCGATATTTATCACTCAATCGGCATCATCACAAAACAGATGATCTGGTCATTTATCTCATTGCTGTTTGTGGGAGCTTCCTGTGCAGACTGTGGCACTTCCTGCGTTACAACACTGCTCTAACCCTGCGTTACAACGCTGCCCTAACCCTGCGTTACAACGCTGCCCTAACCCTGCGTTACAACGCTGCCCTAACCCTGCGTTACAACGCTGCCCTAACCCTGCGTTACAACGCTGCCCAATCCCTGCGTTACAACTCGGCCCTATCCCTGCGTTACAACTCGGCCCTAACCCTGCGTTACAACACTGCCCAATCCCTGCGTTACAACACTGCCCTAACCCTGCGTTACAACTCGGCCCTAACCCTGCGTTACAACTCGGCCCTAACCCTGCGTTACAACTCGGCCCTAACCCTGCGTTACAACTCGGCCCTAACCCTGCGTTACAACTCGGCCCTAACCCTGCGTTACAACTCTGCCCTAACCCTGCGTTACAACTCTGCCCTAACCCTGCGTTACAACTCTGCCCTAACCCTGCGTTACAACTCTGCCCTAACCCTGCGTTACAACACTGCCCTAACCCTGCGTTACAACACTGCCCTAACCCTGCGTTACAACTCGGCCCTAACCCTGCGTTACAACACTGCCCAATCCCTGCGTTACAACTCGGCCCTAACCCTGCGTTACAACACTGCCCAATCCCTGCGTTACAACACTGCCCTATCCCTGCGTTACAACAATGCCCTATCCCTGCGTTACAACAATGCCCTATCCCTGCGTTACAACACTGCCCAATCCCTGCGTTACAACACTGCCCAATCCCTGCGTTACAACACTGCCCAATCCCTGCGTTACAACACTGCCCAATCCCTGCGTTACAACACTGCCCTAACCCTGCGTTACAACTCGGCCCTAACCCTGCGTTACAACTCGCCCCTAACCCTGCGTTACAACTCGCCCCTAACCCTGCGTTACAACTCGGCCCTAACCCTGCGTTACAACTCGGCCCTAACCCTGCGTTACAACTCTGCCCTAACCCTGCGTTACAACTCTGCCCTAACCCTGCGTTACAACTCTGCCCAATCCCTGCGTTACAACTCTGCCCAATCCCTGCGTTACAACTCTGCCCAATCCCTGCGTTACAACTCTGCCCAATCCCTGCGTTACAACTCTGCCCAATCCCTGCGTTACAACACTGCCCTAACCCTGCGTTACAACTCTGCCCTAACCCTGCGTTACAACTCTGCCCAATCCCTGCGTTACAACACTGCCCTAACCCTGCGTTACAACTCTGCCCTAACCCTGCGTTACAACTCTGCCCTAACCCTGCGTTACAACTCTGCCCTAACCCTGCGTTACAACTCTGCCCTAACCCTGCGTTACAACTCTGCCCTAACCCTGCGTTACAACTCTGCCCTAACCCTGCGTTACAACTCGGCCCTAACCCTGCGTTACAACTCGGCCCTAACCCTGCGTTACAACTCGGCCCTAACCCTGCGTTACAACTCGGCCCTAACCCTGCGTTACAACTCGGCCCTAACCCTGCGTTACAACTCGGCCCTAACCCTGCGTTACAACTCGGCCCTAACCCTGCGTTACAACTCGGCCCTAACCCTGCGTTACAACGCTGCCCAATCCCTGCGTTACAACGCTGCCCAATCCCTGCGTTACAACGCTGCCCAATCCCTGCGTTACAACGCTGCCCAATCCCTGCGTTACAACGCTGCCCTAACCCTGCGTTACAACGCTGCCCTAACCCTGCGTTACAACGCTGCCCTAACTCTGCGTTACAACGCTGCCCTAACCCTGCGTTACACCGCTGCCCTAACCCTGCGTTACAACGCTGCCCTAACCCTGCGTTACAAGTCTGCCCTAACCCTGCGTTACAAGTCTGCCCTAACCCTGCGTTACAAGTCTGCCCTAACCCTGCGTTACAACTCTGCCCTAACCCTGCGTTACAACACTGCCCATACCCTGCGTTACAACACTGCCCTAACCCTGCGTTACAACACTGCCCTAACCCTGCGTTACAACACTGCCCTAACCCTGCGTTACAACACTGCCCTAACCCTGCGTTACAACACTGCCCTAACCCTGCGTTACAACTCTGCCCTAACCCTGCGTTACAACTCTGCCCTAACCCTGCGTTACAACACTGCCCTAACCCTGCGTTACAACACTGCCCTAACCCTGCGTTACAACACTGCCCTAACCCTGCGTTACAACACTGCCCTGACCCTGCGTTACAACTCTGCCCTAACCCTGCGTTACAACTCTGCCCTAACTCTGAGTTACGACAGTGACTACATTTTAAGAAAAAAGTGCTTTGTGACATGCTGAGATAGAGTCATAGAGAGATACAGCACCAAAACAGGCCCTTCGGCCCACTTACATGAAGCTGCTCATCATTTGTTTTGTGTCTTCGGAGCTGCGGGAGTTTGCAAAGCTGATAAAAGAGCAGTAAACAGCAATCCAGGCACACCACTTCAACTGGGAGAGACAGGAAGGAGAGAGAGAGCAGTCAGAGCCCAGGCACTGCAAATCCAGCCCCAATCAGACCCCGTCCCCCAACCCCATCAGACACAGCCCCCGAAACACAGGCCCCGCCCCCAGACCCCACCCCGGAACCACTGGCCCCCTCCCCCGAACCACTGGCACCCTCCCCCATCAGGCCCCAACACCAGATCAAGAAAGGATAAATCAGCATGGGATCCTGCTTTATTCAGAGAGTGTTGTGGGTATCAGGATCAGCCCAGTGACATTCACTGTGAAGCAGATCAGAGAGAGTGAGCACTCAGCGCCACTACTCAGGAAGAATGAACATGTTCAGGAGCAGAGAGAACAAAGGGTGACGATAGGACAGGAGTACCTTTAACATCAGGCCACACATACTGAAGATCATCCCCAGCAGGTTCATATAGTCAGGAGTTGGGTCCTCGAGAGTTGGGTTATTATCGCTGGCAGGCGGTTTGTACCTGGAATAAATTACACAGATTGAGCTCAAACACAAACAGCAAAACCTTCCTTAAATCTGGAATTAAACACTGACAGATCTGTACCCACCAGTACTGTACCCCATTATTATACAGTGACAGACCTGTACCCATCAGTACTGAACCCCAGAATTATACAGTGACAGACCTGTACCCACTAGTACTGAACCCCAGTATTATACAGTGACAGACCTGTACCCATCAGTACTGAACCCCAGTGTTATACAGTGACAGACCTGTACCCATCAGTACTGAACCCCAGAATTATACAGTGACAGACCTGTACCCATCAGTACTGAACCCCAGAATTATACAGTGACAGACCTGTACCCACTAGTACTGAACCCCAGTATTATACAGTGACAGACCTGTACCCACCAGTACTGAACCCCAGTGTTATACAGTGACAGACCTGTACCCATCAGTACTGAACCCCAGAATTATACAGTGACAGACCAGTACCCATCAGTATTATAACAGTGTTATAGAGTGACAGACCTGTCCCCACCAGTACTGAACACCAGAATTATACAGTGACAGACCAGTACCCATCAGTATTATAACACAGTGTTATAGAGTGACAGACCTGTACCCACTAGTACTGAACCCCAGTATTATACAGTGACAGACCAGTACCCATCAGTATTATAACACAGTGTTATAGAGTGACAGACCTGTCCCCACCAGTACTGAACACCAGTATTACGCAGTGACAGACCTGTACCCATCAGTACTGAACCCCAATATTATACAGTGACAGACATGAACCCACCAGTACTGTACCCCAGGGTTATACAGAAACAGACCCAGTCCCCACCAGTACTGTATCCAGTGTTCTACAGTGACAGACCTGTACCCACCAGTACTGTACACCAGTGCTATACAGTGACAGACCTGTCCCCACCAGTACTGTACACCAAGTGTTAAACAGTGACAGACCCGACCCCACCAATACTGTACCCCAGTGTTATACAGTGACAGACCCGTCCCACCAGTACTGTTCCACAGTGTTATACAGTGACAGACCCGTCCGCCCCAGTACTGTACCCGTGTTATACAGTGACAGACCTGTCGCCACCAGTACTGTACACCAGTGTTATACAGTGACAGACCTGTCTCCTCCAGTACTGTACCAGTGTTACAGGGTGACAGAACCGTCCCCACCAGTACAGTACCCCAGTGTTATACAGTGACAGACCTGTACCCGCCAGTACTGAACGCCAGTGATATTGAGTGACAGACCTGTCCCCACCAGTACTATACCCCAGTGTTATACAGTGACAGACCTGTACCCGCCAGTACTGAACGCCAGTGATATTGAGTGACAGACCCAGTCCCCACCAGTACTGTACCCGTGTTATACAGTGACAGACCCGTCCCCACCAGTACTGTATCCCAGTGTTATTGAGTGACAGACCCAGTCCGCACCAGTACTGTAACCCTGTGTTATACAGTGACAGACCTGACCCCACCAGTACTGTACCCCAGTGTTATACAGTGACAGACCTGTCCCCACCAGTACTGTACCCCAGTGTTATACAGTGACATACCTGTCCCCACCAGTACTGTACACCAGTGTTATACAGTGACAGACCTGTCCCCACCAGTACTGTACACCAGTGTTATACAGTGACAGACCTGTACCCACCAGTATTGTACCCCAGTGTTATACAGTGACAGACCCGTCCCCACCAGTACTGTACACCAGTGTTATACAGTGACAGACCTGTACCCACCAGTATTGTACCCCAGTGTTATACACTGACAGACCTGTCCCCACCAGTACTGTACCTCAGTGTTATACAGTGACAGACCCGTCCCCACCAGTACTGTACCCCAGTGTTATACAGTGACAGACCTGTCCCCACCAGTACTGTACCCCAGTGTTACACAGTGACAGACCCGTCCCCACCAGTACTGTACCCCAGTGTTATACAGTGACATACCTGTCCCCACCAGTACTGTACACCAGTGTTATACAGTGACAGACCTGTCCCCACCAGTATTGTACCCCAGTGTTATACAGTGACAGACCTGTCCCCACCAGTACTGTACACCAGTGTTATACAGTGACAGACCCGTCCCCACCAGTATTGTACCCCAGTGTTATACAGTGACAGACCTGTCCCCACCAGTATTGTACCCCAGTGTTATACAGTGACAGACCTGTCCCCACCAGTACTGTACCCCAGTGTTATACAGTGACATACCTGTCCCCACCAGTACTGTACACCAGTGTTATACAGTGACAGACCTGTCCCCACCAGTACTGTACCCCAGTGTTATACAGTGACATACCTGTCCCCACCAGTACTGTACACCAGTGTTATACAGTGACAGACCCGTCCCCACCAGTATTGTACCCGTGTTATACAGTGACAGACCTGTCCCCACCAGTATTGTACCCCAGTGTTATACAGTGACATACCTGTCCCCACCAGTACTGTACCCCAGTGTTATACAGTGACATACCTGTCCCCACCAGTACTGTACACCAGTGTTATACAGTGACAGACCCGTCCCCACCAGTATTGTACCCCAGTGTTATACAGTGACATACCTGTCCCCACCAGTACTGTACACCAGTGTTATACAGTGACAGACCTGTCCCCACCAGTATTGTACCCCAGTGTTATACAGTGACACACCTGTCCCCACCAGTACTGTACAGCAGTGTTATACACTGACAGACCCGTCCCCACCAGTATTGTACCCCAGTGTTATACAGTGACAGACCTGTCCCCACCAGTATTGTACCCCAGTGTTATACAGTGACAGACCTGTCCCCACCAGTACTGTACCCCAGTGTTATACAGTGACAGACCTGTCCCCACCAGTATTGTACCCCAGTGTTATACAGTGACAGACCTGTCCCCACCAGTACTGTACCCCAGTGTTATACAGTGACATACCTGTCCCCACCAGTACTGTGCACCAGTGTTATGCAGTGACATACCTGTCCCCACCAGTACTGTACCCCAGTGTTATACAGTGACATACCTGTCCCCACCAGTACTGTACACCAGTGTTATAGTGACAGACCTGTCCCCACCAGTACTGTACCCCAGTGTTATACAGTGACATACCTGTCCCCACCAGTACTGTACCCCAGTGTTATACAGTGACATACCTGTCCCCACCAGTACTGTACACCAGTGTTATACAGTGACAGACCTGTCCCCACCAGTACTGTACACCAGTGTTATACAGTGACAGACCTGTCCCCACCAGTACTGTACACCAGTGTTATACAGTGACAGACCTGTACCCACCAGTATTGTACCCCAGTGTTATACAGTGACAGACCCGTCCCCACCAGTACTGTACACCAGTGTTATACAGTGACAGACCTGTACCCACCAGTATTGTACCCCAGTGTTATACACTGACAGACCTGTCCCCACCAGTACTGTACCCCAGTGTTATACAGTGACAGACCCGTCCCCACCAGTATTGTACCCCAGTGTTATACAGTGACAGACCTGTCCCCACCAGTACTGTACACCAGTGTTATACAGTGACAGACCCGTCCCCACCAGTACTGTACACCAGTGTTATACAGTGACAGACCTGTACCCACCAGTATTGTACACCAGTGTTATACAGTGACAGACCTGTACCCACCAGTATTGTACACCAGTGTTATACAGTGACAGACCTGTCCCCACCAGTACTGTACACCAGTGTTATACAGTGACAGACCTGTACCCACCAGTATTGTACCCCAGTGTTATACACTGACAGACCTGTCCCCACCAGTACTGTACCCCAGTGTTATACAGTGACAGACCCGTCCCCACCAGTATTGTACCCCAGTGTTATACAGTGACAGACCTGTCCCCACCAGTACTGTACACCAGTGTTATACAGTGACAGACCCGTCCCCACCAGTATTGTACCCCAGTGTTATACAGTGACAGACCTGTCCCCACCAGTATTGTACCCCAGTGTTATACAGTGACAGACCTGTCCCCACCAGTACTGTACACCAGTGTTATACAGTGACAGACCCGTCCCCACCAGTATTGTACCCCAGTGTTATACAGTGACAGACCTGTCCCCACCAGTATTGTACCCCAGTGTTATACAGTGACAGACCTGTCCCCACCAGTACTCTACCCCAGTGTTATACAGTGACATACCTGTCCCCACCAGTACTGTACACCAGTGTTATACAGTGACAGACCTGTCCCCACCAGTACTGTACCCCAGTGTTATACAGTGACATACCTGTCCCCACCAGTACTGTACAGCAGTGTTATACAGTGACAGACCTGTCCCCACCAGTACTGTACCCCAGTGTTATACAGTGACAGACCTGTCCCCACCAGTATTGTACCCCAGTGTTATACAGTGACAGACCTGTCCCCACCAGTACTGTACCCCAGTGTTATACAGTGACATACCTGTCCCCACCAGTACTGTACACCAGTGTTATACAGTGACATACCTGTCCCCACCAGTACTGTACCCCAGTGTTATACAGTGACATACCTGTCCCCACCAGTACTGTACCCCAGTGTTATACAGTGACATACCTGTCCCCACCAGTACTGTACACCAGTGTTATACAGTGACAGACCTGTCCCCACCAGTATTGTACCCCAGTGTTATACAGTGACAGACCTGTTCCCACCAGTACTGTACCCCAGTGTTATACAGTGACATACCTGTCCCCACCAGTACTGTACACCAGTGTTATACAGTGACATACCTGTCCCCACCAGTACTGTACCCCAGTGTTATACAGTGACATACCTGTCCCCACCAGTACTGTACACCAGTGTTATACAGTGACATACCTGTCCCCACCAGTACTGTACCCCAGTGTTATACAGTGACATACCTGTCCCCACCAGTACTGTACCCCAGTGTTATACAGTGACATACCTGTCCCCACCAGAACTGTACACCAGTGTTATACAGTGACACACCTGTCCCCACCAGTACTGTACCCCAGTGTTACACAGTGACAGACCCGTCCCCACCAGTACTGTACCCCAGTGTTATACAGTGACATACCTGTCCCCACCAGTACTGTACACCAGTGTTATACAGTGACAGACCTGTCCCCACCAGTATTGTACCCCAGTGTTATACAGTGACACACCTGTCCCCACCAGTACTGTACAGCAGTGTTATACACTGACAGACCCGTCCCCACCAGTATTGTACCCCAGTGTTATACAGTGACAGACCTGTCCCCACCAGTATTGTACCCCAGTGTTATACAGTGACAGACCTGTCCCCACCAGTACTGTACCCCAGTGTTATACAGTGACATACCTGTCCCCACCAGTACTGTGCACCAGTGTTATACAGTGACATACCTGTCCCCACCAGTACTGTACCCCAGTGTTATACAGTGACATACCTGTCCCCACCAGTACTGTACACCAGTGTTATACAGTGACAGACCTGTCCCCACCAGTACTGTACCCCAGTGTTATACAGTGACATACCTGTCCCCACCAGTACTGTACCCCAGTGTTATACAGTGACATACCTGTCCCCACCAGTACTGTACACCAGTGTTATACAGTGACAGACCTGTCCCCACCAGTACTGTACACCAGTGTTATACAGTGACAGACCTGTACCCACCAGTATTGTACCCCAGTGTTATACAGTGACAGACCCGTCCCCACCAGTACTGTACACCAGTGTTATACAGTGACAGACCTGTACCCACCAGTATTGTACCCCAGTGTTATACACTGACAGACCTGTCCCCACCAGTCCTGTACCCCAGTGTTATACAGTGACAGACCCGTCCCCACCAGTATTGTACCCCAGTGTTATACAGTGACAGACCTGTCCCCACCAGTACTGTACACCAGTGTTATACAGTGACAGACCCGTCCCCACCAGTACTGTACACCAGTGTTATACAGTGACAGACCTGTACCCACCAGTATTGTACACCAGTGTTATACAGTGACAGACCTGTACCCACCAGTATTGTACACCAGTGTTATACAGTGACAGACCTGTCCCCACCAGTACTGTACACCAGTGTTATACAGTGACAGACCTGTACCCACCAGTATTGTACCCCAGTGTTATACATTGACAGACCTGTCCCCACCAGTACTGTACCCCAGTGTTATACAGTGACAGACCCGTCCCCACCAGTATTGTACCCCAGTGTTATACAGTGACAGACCTGTCCCCACCAGTACTGTCCACCAGTGTTATACAGTGACAGACCCGTCCCCACCAGTATTGTACCCCAGTGTTATACAGTGACAGACCTGTCCCCACCAGTATTGTACCCCAGTGTTATACAGTGACAGACCTGTCCCCACCAGTACTGTACCCCAGTGTTATACAGTGACATACCTGTCCCCACCAGTACTGTACACCAGTGTTATACAGTGACAGACCTGTCCCCACCAGTACTGTACCCCAGTGTTATACAGTGACATACCTGTCCCCACCAGTACTGTACACCAGTGTTATACAGTGACAGACCTGTCCCCACCAGTACTGTACCCCAGTGTTATACAGTGACAGACCTGTCCCCACCAGTATTGTACCCCAGTGTTATACAGTGACAGACCTGTCCCCACCAGTACTGTACCCCAGTGTTATACAGTGACATACCTGTCCCCACCAGTACTGTACACCAGTGTTATACAGTGACAGACCTGTCCCCACCAGTACTGTACACCAGTGTTATACAGTGACAGACCCGTCCCCACCAGTATTGTACCCCAGTGTTATACAGTGACAGACCTGTCCCCACCAGTATTGTACCCCAGTGTTATACAGTGACAGACCTGTCCCCACCAGTACTGTACCCCAGTGTTATACAGTGACATACCTGTCCCCACCAGTACTGTACACCAGTGTTATACAGTGACAGACCTGTCCCCACCAGTACTGTACACCAGTGTTATACAGTGACAGACCTGTCCCCACCAGTATTGTACCCCAGTGTTATACAGTGACACACCTGTCCCCACCAGTACTGTACAGCAGTGTTATACACTGACAAACCCGTCCCCACCAGTATTGTACCCCAGTGTTATACAGTGACATACCTGTCCCCACCAGTACTGTACACCAGTGTTCTCCAGTGACAGACCCGTCCCCACCAGTATTGTACCCCAGTGTTATACAGTGACAGACCTGTCCCCACCAGTATTGTACCCCAGTGTTATACAGTGACATACCTGTCCCCACCAGTACTGTACACCAGTGTTATACAGTGACATACCTGTCCCCACCAGTACTGTACCCCAGTGTTATAGTGACATACCTGTCCCCACCAGTACTGTACACCAGTGTTATACAGTGACAGACCCGTCCCCACCAGTACTGTACACCAGTGTTATACAGTGACAGACCTGTCCCCACCAGTACTGTACCCCAGTGTTATACAGTGACATACCTGTCCCCACCAGTACTGTACACCAGTGTTATACAGTGACAGACCCGTCCCCACCAGTACTGTACCCCAGTGTTATACAGTGACAGACCTGTCCCCACCAGTACTGTACCCCAGTGTTATACAGTGACATACCTGTCCCCACCAGTACTGTACACCAGTGTTATACAGTGACATACCTGTCCCCACCAGTATTGTACCCCAGTGTTATACAGTGACAGACCTGTCCCCACCAGTACTGTACCCCAGTGTTATACAGTGACAGACCCGTCCCCACCAGTACTGTACCCCAGTGTTATACAGTGACAGACTTGTCCCCACCAGTATTGTACCCCAGTGTTATACAGTGACATACCTGTCCCCACCAGTACTATACCCCAGTGTTATACAGTGACAGACCTGTCCCCACCAGTACTGTACCCCAGTGTTATGCAGTGACAGACCCGTCCCCACCAGTATTGTACCCCAGTGTTATACAGTGACAGACCTGTCCCCACCAGTATTGTACATCAGTGTTATACAGTGACAGACCTGTACCCACCAGTATCGTACACCAGTGTTATACAGTGACAGACCTGTCCCCACCAGTATTGTACCCCAGTGTTATACAGTGACATACCTGTCCCCACCAGTACTGTACACCAGTGTTATACAGTGACATACCTGTCCCCACCAGTACTGTACACCAGTGTTATACAGTGACAGACCCGTCCCCACCAGTACTGTACACCAGTGTTATACAGTGACAGACCTGTCCCCACCAGTACTGTACCCCAGTGTTATACAGTGACATACCTGTCCCCACCAGTACTGTACACCAGTGTTATACAGTGACAGACCCGTCCCCACCAGTACTGTACCCCAGTGTTATACAGTGACAGACCTGTCCCCACCAGTACTGTACCCCAGTGTTATACAGTGACAGACCCGTCCTCACCAGTACTGTACCCCAGTGTTATACAGTGACATACCTGTCCCCACCAGTATTGTACCCCAGTGTTATACAGTGACAGACCTGTCCCCACCAGTATTGTACCCCAGTGTTATACAGTGACAGACCCGTCCCCACCAGTACTGTACCCCAGTGTTATACAGTGACATACCTGTCCCCACCAGTACTGTACACCAGTGTTATACAGTGACAGACCCGTCCCCACCAGTACTGTACACCAGTGTTATACAGTGACAGACCTGTCCCCACCAGTATTGTACCCCAGTGTTATACAGTGACAGACCTGTCCCCACCAGTACTGTACCCCAGTGTTATACAGTGACAGACCCGTCCCCACCAGTACTGTACCCCAGTGTTATACAGTGACAGACCCGTCCCCACCAGTACTGTACCCCAGTGTTATACAGTGACATACCTGTCCCCACCAGTACTGTACACCAGTGTTATACAGTGACAGACCCGTCCCCACCAGTACTGTACACCAGTGTTATACAGTGACAGACCTGTCCCCACCAGTATTGTACCCCAGTGTTATACAGTGACAGACCCGTCCCCACCAGTACTGTACCCCAGTGTTATACAGTGACATACCTGTCCCCACCAGTACTGTACACCAGTGTTATACAGTGACAGACCCGTCCCCACCAGTACTGTACCCCAGTGTTATACAGTGACAGACCTGTCCCCACCAGTACTGTACACCAGTGTTATACAGTGACAGACCTGTCCCCACCAGTATTGTACCCCAGTGTTATACAGTGACAGACCTGTCCCCACCAGTACTGTACACCAGTGTTATACAGTGACAGACCTGTCCCCACCAGTACTGTACCCCAGTGTTATAGTGACAGACCTGTCCCCACCAGTACTGTACCCCAGTGTTATACAGTGACAGACCTGTCCCCACCAGCACTGTACCCCAGTGTTATACAGTGACAGACCTGTCCCCACCAGTACTGTACTCCAGTGTTATACAGTGACAGACCCGTCCCCACCAGTACTATACCTCAGTGTTATACAGTGACAGACCTGTCCCCACCAGTACTGTACACCAGTGTTATACAGTGACAGACCTGTCCCCACCAGTACTGTACCCCAGTGTTATACAGTGACAGACCTGTACCCACCAGTACTGTACACCAGTGTTATACAGTGACAGACCTGTCCCCACCAGTACTGTACACCAGTGTTATACAGTGACAGACCTGTCCCCACCAGTATTGTACCCCAGTGTTATACAGTGACAGACCTGTCCCCACCAGTATTGTACACCAGTGTTATACAGTGACAGACCTGTCCCCACCAGTATTGTACCCCAGTGTTATACAGTGACAGACCCGTCCCCACCAGTACTGTACCCCAGTGTTATACAGTGACAGACCCGTCCCCACCAGTACTGTACACCAGTGTTATACAGTGACAGACCCGTCCCCACCAGTATTGTACCCCAGTGTTATACAGTGACATACCTGTACCCACCAGTACTGTACACCAGTGTTATACAGTGACAGACCTGTCCCCACCAGTACTGTACACCAGTGTTATACAGTGACATACCTGTCCCCACCAGTACTGTACACCAGTGTTATACAGTGACAGACCTGTCCCCACCAGTACTGTACACTAGTGTTATACAGTGACAGACCTGTCCCCACCAGTATTGTACACCAGTGTTATACAGTGACAGACCTGTCCCCACCAGTACTGTACACCAGTGTTATACAGTGACAGACCTGTCCCCACCAGTACTGTACACTAGTGTTATACAGTGACAGACCTGTCCCCACCAGTATTGTACACCAGTGTTATACAGTGACATACCTGTACCCACCAGTACTGTACACCAGTGTTATACAGTGACAGACCTGTCCCCACCAGTACTGTACCCCAGTGTTATACAGTGACAGACCTGTCCCCACCAGTATTGTACACCAGTGTTATACAGTGACAGACCTGTCCCCACCAGTACTGTACACTAGTGTTATACAGTGACAGACCTGTCCCCACCAGTATTGTACACCAGTGTTATACAGTGACAGACCTGTCCCCACCAGTACTGTACACTAGTGTTATACAGTGACAGACCTGTCCCCACCAGTATTGTACACCAGTGTTATACAGTGACAGACTCTGTTCCCCACAGTTAATGTACCCCAGTGTTATACAGTGACAGACTCTGTTCCCCACAGTTAATGAACCCAATTCCAGTCTGGGCCTCACCGCAGGATTTTGTTCGGCCTTCGCTGATCCGCCATGTTGCTCTTGACCCCTGGATGAGCTTGAACCGGAAGCGAATTTGTGTCGGGCCAGTGTGATGGCGTTACCGGCGCCGCGGCCTGAGTCTCCCCGGTTCCCGCGGCGGCGGCTCCGGACTCTGTCGTGCGGACAGGGCGCGGTGCGGGCGGTGCGGTTTAACGGTAAAAAGCCGGCAGCGTCCCCGGGTCTCAGAACCCCCGGCACCTCTCAGTGCACGGGTCTGCCTACAGCGCCCCCAGCGGCTGGAGGACCTCAACCCCTCCTCCTGCAACCTTCCTCTTCCCCCTCCCACCAACCCCCAATCTCCCCTCCCCTCCCCCCTCCCCTCACCTCCCCTCACCTCATCCCCCGCCCCTCCCCTCATCCCCCTCCCCTCATCCCCCTCCCCTCATCCTCATCCCCCTCCCCGTCCCCTCATCCCCCTCCCCTCCTCCCCGTCCCCTCATCCCCCTCCCCTCATCCCCCTCCCCTCCCCTCATTCCCCTCCCCTCCCCTCATCCCCCTCCCCTCATCCCCCTCCCCTCCCCCCCTCCCCTCACCTCATCCCCCTCCCCTCCCCTCACCTCATCCCCCTTTCCCCCAATCTCCCCCCTCTTCCCCCAATCTCCCCCCTCTTCCCCAATCTCCCCCCTCTTTCCCCCCTCTTTCCCCAATCTCCCCCCTCTTCCCCCTCCCACAAACCCCCTTCCCCCTCCCTCAACCCCCCAATCTCCTATTCCCTCCCCTCATCCCCCAATTTCCCCCTCTTCCCCCTCCCACAAACCCCCTTTCCCCCTCATCCCCTCCCTCAACCCCCCAATCTCCTATTCCCTCCCCTCATCCCCCAATTTCCCCCTCTTCCCCCTCCCACAAACCCCCTTTCCCCCTCATCCCCTCCCTCAACCCCCCAATCTCCCATTCCCTCCCCTCATCCCCCTTTCCCCCAATCTCCTATTCCCTCCTCTCATCCCCCTCTCCCCCAATCTCCCCCCTCTTCCCCCTCCCACAAACCCCCTTTCCCCCTCCCCCTCCCCCTCCCTAAACCCCCCAATCTCCCATTCCCTCCCCTCATCCCCTCCGCCCTCCCTCATCCCCTCCGCCCTCCCTCATCCCCCTCTCCCCCCCCCTCATCCCCCTCTCCCCCCCATCCCCCTCCCTCATCCCCATCCCCCCAAATACCCCCTCTCCTGTCTCAAATCTCCCTTCTCCCCAAATCAACTCCACCTCCCCTCAATCCAATGGCCTAACTCTATGCAAGGCCACAGGAGATGCACTCCTGCTGTATACTATAGATATTTGTATATGTTTCCTGCTTGTTGAGTGTTGTTTAGAGACAGTATATTTGCTATTTGTGATATTTTCTGTTTCTCTGCCCAGTGGATGGTAATTATTGTCTGACCTGCGGCAGTGACAAATCCCTGAAGCTCTGGAATCCACATCGAGGAACTCTTCTGAAGACCTACTCTGGCCATGGATACGAGGTTCTGGATGCTGCTGGGTAAGAGGTTCTGTGTCACTGCACACACTGATCCCAATTTACAGACCCTGCCACAGGATGGATGACGCCTCCTGTAGATCAACACAGCCCTCAGTCAGATGTTCTCTGCTTTCTCCCCTCTATCTGGTGCTGACTTGTGGCTGCCCTCCTGCTTCTAGCCCTCGAGCCCAAGTCTATTCAGATACATCTCTGCAGACACAGCTTTTGCAGCAGGTCACTGAAAGAGCTGGCACAGATGTGATAGGCTAAATAGCCTCCTGTGCTGCCATTCTCCAACTCTTGTACGTTTCTATTGGTTTTGATTTTGCTGTGACCCTAGACCCCCTGACCTTTGCCTTGGGGTCAGCTGGTCTACAGCTCCCTGACCTTTGCTGTTGTGGAGCAGAGTGTGGGGTGTGCCATTGGGCTGAGCTGTTTGTGACCTTCTGCTACAGGTCCCTTCAATTCTTCCATAGTTCTGACCTCTCACCTCTCTCAGGTCCTGTGATAACAGCCAGGTCTGCTCGTGTGGAGCCGATAAAACCGTCATCCTATGGGACGTGGCGACGGGACAGCTGCTCCGGAAATTCCGGGGTCACGGAGGGGTAAGAAGGCTTTGTTTGTTAAATAACAGATCCTGTGGTTATCGATGCTTACCTGGGCTGGAATAGTGCCCGGGGGAGGGAAGGAGGTCAATGATGACGGCAGGGCGCGGGGATGTTATGAGGCAACTCACAGACTGTGTGCCCCCTCCTGTGCTGTGGTGTTTTGATCAGTGACTCTGCCTTCAGTCTTCACACCCCCACTTCATACAGCCCTTGTACTCCCTCCCCACCTTCAGAATTCTGAGACCGAGCTGTAGTATGGTACCTTCACTCTCCCCTGCCTTCCCCCCCACCGCACTGCTCACTGAATCCCCTCCCCCCCGCCACTGCTCACTGAATCTTCCCCCCCTCCACTGCTCACTGAATTCCACCTCCCCCCCAGCCCACCCTGCTCACCTGAATCTTCCCCCTGCCCCCCCGCTGCTCACTGACATCCTCCCCCCCACCCCCCAGCCACTGCTCACTGAATCTCCCCCCCCCCACTGCTCACTTAATCTCCGCCCCCCCCCCACCACTGCTCACTGTCATCTCTCCCACCCCCCACCTTCCAACATCACTCATGATTTCTCTTTTTTTTACAGAAAGTGAACTGTGTTCAATTCAACGAGGAGTCAACTGTCATCATTTCAGGTGGGAAAGAGAATCGAATGTGGGCTTTCAGTGGGCTCCTGTCACCGGTAAAATTCAATCATGTGGGGGGTTGGATTTTGGGATGAAAGTGTCTGACTGTGACTGCTTTCAGCACATTTCACAATCCTGAATTCAAATCAGTCTGTGCTGTGATTGACTTCACCATAATTAATATGGTGGGCAGGATCAGCAAGTGGGGGTCAGTGAGTAATAGGCAGGGGTCGGGGTGGGGGTGTCAGTGAGTAATAGGCAGGGGTCGGGGATGGCGGGTCAGTGAGTAGTGGGCAGGGGTCGGGGCGTAGGTCAGTGAGTAGTGGGCAGGGGTCGGGTCGGGTCAGTGAGTAGCGGGCAGGGGTCGGGCCAGGGTCAGTGAGTAGCGGGCAGGGGTCGGGCCGGGGTCAGTGAGTAATAGGCAGGGGTCGGGGTGGTGGGTCAGTGAGTAGCGGGCAGGGGTCGGGGTGGGGGGGGGGTCAGTGAGTAGCGGGCAGGGGTCGGAGTGGGGGGGGGTCAGTGAGTAGTGGGCAGGGGTCGGGTGGGCAGGGGTCGGGGTGGGGGGTCAGTGAGTAGTGGGCAGGGGTCGGGGTGGGGGGTCAGTGAGTAGTGGGCAGGGGTCGGGGTGGGGGGGTCAGTGAGTAATGGGCAGGGGTCGGGGGTGGCGGGTCAGTGAGTAGTGGGGCAGGGGTCGGGGCGTAGGTCAGTGAGTAGCGGGCAGGGGTGGGGGGGGGTCAGTGAGTAGCGGGCAGGGGTCGGAGTGGGGGGGGGTCAGTGAGTAGTGGGCAGGGGTCGGGGGTGGCGGGGGTCAGTGAGTAGCGGGCAGGGGTCGGGGTGTAGGTCAGTGAGTAGCGGGCAGGGGTCGGGTCGGGCCGGGGTCAGTGAGTAGCGGGCAGGGGTCGGGCCGGGGTCAGTGAGTAGCGGCAGGGGTCGGGTCGGGCCGGGGTCAGTGAGTAGCAGGCAGGAGTCGGGCCGGGGTCAGTGAGTAGCGGGCAGGGGTCGGGCCGGGGTCAGTGAGTAGCGGGCATGCCAGTTCTCTGCAGAGCAATCCAGTCAGTCCCACTCCCCGCTCTATCCCCATAGCCATGCAAGTTTATTTCCTTAAGTGTCCAATTTCCTTTTTAAATTATTGTCTCTGCTTCCACCACCCTCGTGGGCAGCGAGTTCCAGGTCATTACCACTCACTGTGTAAAAGAAGTTCTTGCTCACATTCCCCCCTAGTCCTTGTACCATTAGTTCATGGGAACAGCTTTTCCTTGTCTAATTTATCTAAGCCTATCATAATCTTGTACACTTCTATAAAATCTCCCCTCAATCTCCTTTGTTCTGAGGAGAACAATCCCAGCTTTTCCAACCTAACCTTGTAATTAAAATCCCCCATCCCTGGAATTATTCTGGTAAACTCCTTTCCACCCTCTTAAGGACCCTCTCATCCTTCCTGAAGTGTGGTGACCAGAACTGGATGTAATACTCTAGTTGGAACCTAACCAGAGCTTTTATAAAGGTTCAGCACGACTTCCCTGCTTTTGTAATCAATGCCTTTATGACTCCCAAGATCCCATATGCTTTACTAACTAATCTCTCGACATGTCCTGCCACCTTCAAAGATCGATGCATGTTCACCCCCAGGTCCCTCTGTTCCTGCACACTTCTTAGAACTGTGCCATTAAGTATATATTACCTCTCCCTATTCCTTCTGGCAAAATGCATCACCTCACACTTCTCTGTTTTAAATCTGTCCGTCACTTGTCGGCCCATTTTGCTAGCCTATTCTAGCGTAAGAAATCAGACAGTACAGCACAGGAACAGGAATCATCCATTTTGCCCCTTAAGCCTATTGCACTGTTGTTACGAAGATGCTTCCATTTTTAATATTTTTTGAAGACTTGTGGTCAAAAGACTGTGGAAATACCTGAGGAGATGCTGGACTAGTTTTTTTTTTAAAGGGCATTGGAAGGACACTTGGGACTTTGTTTAAAAACAAACACTTACTGAAAGTCATATGTCTTAAACTAAGTAAACAGCTGGAGCCTTGCTGACTATTGGAGTTGTATACAGAGAAGTGACATGTCCAGATTTATGGTGGTCAAGATGTGGTTTGGTTTTTGGATATTGTTTGGAGTTCAGTTGGGGTGTAAACCTGCTAAGAGAGAGAGGCAACCAGCTCACCCTGTTCCACATCTTTGAAAAACCCTGAGAATCCAGTGTGAGAACTGGAGAAACTGATGCAGCATTTCTCCTGGAAGACTTTCTCTTGACATCTCCTGAGTGAACTGCTTCTGAAAAGATCCCAGTGACAACTGCATGTGTATCCGTGTGTGTTGAGTTATTTACAAGGGAATATATTTATACTTCCATATTTCAACCAGTGTGTTAATAAGCTTTGCATCTTTATTGAATAAGTCTTGTTTTATCATTTAATAATTCTGTTGTTTATTAAAGAAACCTGGTTGGCGGATTTTTATTTTGAAACTAAAATAAAATATATAATTGGCCGTATTGGTAACTGGGTAAAACATTTAATTATGTTTTGACCACTAGGAGAAATGTAACTAGAGAAAGACAGTGCATTCCTTCATCTCGGTTCTAACACTGTTCGATCGGATCCTTTCAGCTTAATTCACCAACTCTACTGCTTTTAGTGAGAGTTTGCTGCAGGTTGCAATCTCCACACTTATTTATAGTTTGACTTATGTGGTAGTTCGAGCTCAGTCAACAGTGCACTCTTTAACTGACCGAAGATTCTGATTGCAGGTTCCATTGACACTTCGGTTCGATGTTGGGACTGTCGCTCACGAGGCATCACAGCCCATTCAAATCTTAGATGAAGCAAAGGATGGGATTTCCAGTGTGAAGGTTTCAGACCATGAAATTCTGTCAGGGTGAGCAAACAGAGGGCAGCAATAATTGCAAGAGCAATGTAACAACTAGAAACTCACACACAGATACACACCAAAACTCTTTGCTGTGCAAGAGTAGGTGATGTGAAGTTTTATGAGTGAGTCTTGTGTAACAGAGATTTGCTTTGCATAGTAACAGCTTTCTATTGTTTTAGGTCTGTTGATGGCGAGTTCGGAGATATGACCTGCGGATGGGACAGTTGTTTGTAGATTTCATTGGAAGTAAGTGCTGGACAAGAGGGCCTGTGTTTAATACCAGTAAGATGGAATTCTAGCATTTCAGCTCAGACTGAGGGCGTATGTCTCTA